>NW_027064311.1:0-26973 GCF_032884065.1 Artemia franciscana
GCTAGAATCAAACTTTCACTGTTCTATCTACTATTGATATCTATTTATTGAATAGTGAAAAAGTCTTTTCTAAAATGACGTCTTGCATATGACTCAAAGAAATAGTAGATAGACTAGCTAGAATCAAACTTTCACTGTTCTATCTACTATTGATATCTATTTATTGAATAGTGAAAAAGTCTTTTCTAAAATGACGTTCTTGCATATGACTCATAGAAATAGTAGATAGACTAGCTAGAATCAAACTTTCACTGTTCTATCTACTATTGATATCTATTTATTGAATAGTGAAAAGTCTTTTCTAAATGACGTCTTGCATATGACTCATAGAAATAGTAGATAGGACTAGCTAGAATCAAACTTTCCACTGTTCTATCTACTATTGATATCTATTTATTGAATAGTGAAAAAGTCTTTTCTAAAATGACGTCTTGCATATGACTCATAGAAAATAGTAGATAGACTAGCTAGAATCAAACTTTCACTGTTCTATCTACTATTGATATCTATTTATTGAATAGTGAAAAAGTCTTTTCTAAAATGACGTCTTGCATATGACTCATAGAAATAGTAGATAGACTAGCTAGAATCAAACTTTCACTGTTCTATCTACTATTGATATCTATTTATTGAATAGTGATAAAAGTCTTTTCTAAAATGACGTCTTGCATATGACTCATAGAAATAGTAGATAGACTAGCTAGAATCAAACTTTCACTGTTCTATCTACTATTGATATCTATTTATTGAATAGTGAAAAAGTCTTTTCTAAAATGACGTCTTGCATATGACTCATAGAAATAGTAGATAGACTAGCTAGAATCAAACTTTCACTGTTCTATCTACTATTGATATCTATTTATTGAATAGTGAAAAGTCTTTTCTAAAATGACGTCTTGCATATGACTCATAGAAATAGTAGATAGACTAGCTAGAATCAAACTTTCACTGTTCTATCTACTATTGATATCTATTATTGAATAGTGAAAAAGTCTTTTCTAAAATGACGTCTTGCATATGACTCATAGAAATAGTAGATAGACCTAGCTAGAATCAAACTTTCACTGTTCTATCTACTATTGATATCTATTTATTGAATAGTGAAAAAGTCTTTTCTAAAATGAAGTCTTGCATATGACTCATAGAAATAGTAGATAGACTAGCTAGAATCAAACTTTCACTGTTCTATCTACTATTGATATCTATTTATTGAATAGTGAAAAAGTCTTTTCTAAAATGACGTCTTGCATATGACTCATAGAAATAGTAGATAAGACTAGCTAGAATCAAACTTTCACTGTTCTATCTACTTTGATATCTATTTATTGAATAGTGAAAAAGTCTTTTCTAAAATGACGTCTTGCATATGACTCATAGAAATAGTAGATAGACTAGCTAGAATCAAACTTTCACTGTTCTATCTACTATTGATATCTATTTATTGAATAGTGAAAAAGTCTTTTTCTAAAATGACGTCTTGCATATGACTCATAGAAATAGTAGATAGACTAGCTAGAATCAAACTTTCACTGTTCTATCTACTATTGATATCTATTTATTGAATAGTGAAAAAGTCTTTTCTAAAATGACGTCTTGCATATGACTCATAGAAATAGTAGATAGACTAGCTAGAATCAAACTTTCACTGTTCTATCTACTATTGATATCTATTTATTGAATAGTGAAAAAGTCTTTTCTAAAATGACGTCTTGCATATGACTCATAGAAATAGTAGATAGACTAGCTAGAATCAAACTTTCACTGTTCTATCTACTATTGATATCTATTTATTGAATAGTGAAAAAGTCTTTTCTAAAATGACGTCTTGCATATGACTCATAGAAATAGTAGATAGACTAGCTAGAATCAAACTTTCACTGTTCTATCTACTATTGATATCTATTTATTGAATAGTGAAAAAGTCTTTTCTAAAATGACGTCTTGCATATGACTCATAGAATAGTAGATAGACTAGCTAGAATCAAACTTTCACTGTTCTATCTACTATTGATATCTATTTATTGAATAGTGAAAAAGTCTTTTCTAAAATGACGTCTTGCATATGACTCATAGAAATAGTAGATAGACTAGCTAGAATCAAACTTTCACTGTTCTATCTACTATTGATATCTATTTATTGAATAGTGAAAAAGTCTTTTCTAAAATGACGTCTTGCATATGACTCATAGAAATAGTAGATAGACTAGCTAGAATCAAACTTTCACTGTTCTATCTACTATTGATATCTATTTATTGAATAGTGAAAAAGTCTTTCTAAAATGACGTCTTGCATATGACTCATAGAAATAGTAGATAGACTAGCTAGAATCAAACTTTCACTGTTCTATCTACTATTGATATCTATTTATTGAATAGTGAAAAAGTCTTTTCTAAAATGACGTCTTGCATATGACTCATAGAAATAGTAGAAAGACTAGCTAGAATCAAACTTTCACTGTTCTATCTACTATTGATATCTATTTATTGAATAGTGAAAAAGTCTTTTCTAAAATGACGTCTTGCATATGACTCATAGAAATAGTAGATAGACTAGCTAGAATCAAACTTTCACTGTTCTATCTACTATTGATATCTTAATTATTGAATAGTGAAAAAGTCTTTTCTAAAATGACGTCTTGCATATGACTCATAGAAATAGTAGATAGACTAGCTAGAATCAAACTTTCACTGTTCTATCTCTATTGATATCTATTTATTGAATAGTGAAAAAGTCTTTTCTAAATGACGTCTTGCATATGACTCATAGAAATAGTAGATAGACTAGCTAGAATCAACTTTCACTGTTCTATCTACTATTGATATCTATTTATTGAATAGTGAAAAAGTATTTTCTAAAATGACGTCTTGCATATGACTCATAGAAATAGTAGATAGACTAGCTAGAATCAAACTTTCACTGTTCTATCTACTTTGATATCTATTTATTGAATAGTGAAAAAGTCTTTTCTAAAATGACGTCTTGCATATGACTCATAGAAATAGTAGATAGACTAGCTAGAATCAAACTTTCACTGTTCTATCTACTATTGATATCTATTTATTGAATAGTGAAAAAGTCTTTTCTAAATGACGTCTTGCATATGACTCATAGAAATAGTAGATAGACTAGCTAGAATCAAACTTTCACTGTTCTATCTACTATTGATATCTATTTATTGAATAGTGAAAAAGTCTTTTCTAAAATGACGTCTTGCATATGACTCATAGAAATAGTAGATAGACTAGCTAGAATCAAACTTTCACTGTTCTATCTACTATTGATATCTATTTATTGAATAGTGAAAAAGTCTTTTCTAAATGACGTCTTGCATATGACTCATAGAAATAGTAGATAGACTAGCTAGAATCAAACTTTCACTGTTCTATCTACTATTGATATCTATTTATTGAATAGTGAAAAAGTCTTTTCTAAAATGACGTCTTGCATATGACTCATAGAAATAGTAGATAGACTAGCTAGAATCAAACTTTCACTGTTCTATCTACTATTGATATCTATTTATTGAATAGTGAAAAAGTCTTTTCTAAAATGACGTCTTGCATATGACTCATAGAAATAGTAGATAGACTAGCTAGAAATCAAACTTTCACTGTTCTATCTACTATTGATATCTATTTATTGAATAGTGAAAAAGTCTTTCTAAATGACGTCTTGCATATGACTCATAGAAATAGTAGATAGACTAGCTAGAATCAAACTTTCACTGTTCTATCTACTATTGATATCTATTTATTGATAGTGAAAAAGTCTTTTCTAAAATGACGTCTTGCATATGACTCATAGAAATAGTAGATAGACTAGCTAGAATCAAACTTTCACTGTTCTATCTACTATTGATATCTATTTATTGAATAGTGAAAAAGTCTTTTCTAAAATGACGTCTTGCATATGACTCATAGAAATAGTAGATAGACTAGCTAGAATCAAACTTTCACTGTTCTATCTACTATTGATATCTATTTATTGAATAGTGAAAAAGTCTTTTCTAAAATGACGTCTTGCATATGACTCATAGAAATAGTAGATAGACTAGCTAGAATCAAACTTTCACTGTTCTATCTACTATTGATATCTATTATTGAATAGTGAAAAAGTCTTTTCTAAAATGACGTCTTGCATATGACTCATAGAAATAGTAGATAGACTAGCTAGAATCAAACTTTCACTGTTCTATCTACTATTGATATCTATTTATTGAATAGTGAAAAAGTCTTTTTCTAAAATGACGTCTTGCATATGACTCATAGAAATAGTAGATAGACTAGCTAGAATCAAACTTTCACTGTTCTATCTACTATTGATATCTATTTATTGAATAGTGAAAAAGTCTTTTCTAAAATGACGTCTTGCATATGACTCATAGAAATAGTAGATAGACTAGCTAGAATCAAACTTTCACTGTTCTATCTACTATTGATATCTAATTATTGAATAGTGAAAAAGTCTTTTCTAAAATGACGTCTTGCATATGACTCATAGAAATAGTAGATAGACTAGCTAGAATCAAACTTTCACTGTTCTATCTACTATTGATATCTATTTATTGAATAGTGAAAAAGTCTTTTCTAAAATGACGTCTTGCATATGACTCATAGAAATAGTAGATAGACTAGCTAGAATCAAACTTTCACTGTTCTATCTACTATTGATATCTATTTATTGAATAGTGAAAAAGTCTTTTCTAAAATGACGTCTTGCATATGGACTCATAGAAATAGTAGATAGACTAGCTAGAATCAAACTTTCACTGTTCTATCTACTATTGATATCTATTTATTGAATAGTGAAAAGTCTTTTCTAAAATGACGTCTTGCATATGACTCATAGAAATAGTAGATAGACTAGCTAGAATCAAACTTTCACTGTTCTATCTACTATTGATATCTATTTATTGATAGTGAAAAAGTCTTTTCTAAAATGACGTCTTGCATATGACTCATAGAAATAGTAGATAGACTAGCTAGAATCAAACTTTCACTGTTCTATCTACTATTGATATCTATTTATTGAATAGTGAAAAAGTCTTTCTAAAATGACGTCTTGCATATGACTCATAGAAATAGTAGATAGACTAGCTAGAATCAAACTTTCACTGTTCTATCTACTATTGATATCTATTTATTGAATAGTGAAAAGTCTTTTCTAAATGACGTCTTGCATATGACTCATAGAAATAGTAGATAGACTAGCTAGAATCAAACTTTCACTGTTCTATCTACTATTGATATCTATTTATTGAATAGTGAAAAAGTCTTTTCTAAGAATGACGTCTTGCATATGACTCATAGAAATAGTAGATAGACTAGCTTAGAATCAAACTTTCACTGTTCTATCTACTATTGATATCTATTTATTGAATAGTGAAAAGTCTTTTCTAAAATGAAGTCTTGCATATGACTCATAGAAATAGTAGATAGACTAGCTAGAATCAAACTTTCACTGTTCTATCTACTATTGATATCTATTTATTGAATAGTGAAAAAGTCTTTCTCTAAAATGACGTCTTGCATATGACTCATAGAAATAGTAGATAGACTAGCTAGAATCAAACTTTCACTGTTCTATCTACTATTGATATCTATTTATTGAATAGTGAAAAAGTTCTTTTCTAAATGACGTCTTGCATATGACTCATAGAAATAGTAGATAGACTAGCTAGAATCAAACTTTCACTGTTCTATCTACTAATTGATATCTATTTATTGAATAGTGAAAAAGTCTTTTCTAAAATGACGTCTTGCATATGATCATAGAAATAGTAGATAGACTAGCTAGAATCAAACTTTCACTGTTCTATCTACTATTGATATCTATTTATTGAATAGTGAAAAAGTCTTTTCTAAAATGACGTCTTGCATATGACTCATAGAAATAGTATATAGACTAGCTAGAATCAAACTTTCACTGTTCTATCTACTATTGATATCTATTTATTGAATAGTGAAAAAGTCTTTTCTAAAATGACGTCCTTGCATATGACTCATAGAAATAGTAGATAGACTAGCTAGAATCAAACTTTCACTGTTCTATCTACTATTGATATCTATTTATTGAATAGTGAAAAAGTCTTTTCTAAAATGACGTCTTGCATATGACTCATAGAAATAGTAGATAGACTAGATAGAATCAAACTTTCACTGTTCTATCTACTATTGATATCTATTTATTGAATAGTGAAAAAGTCTTTTCTAAAATGACGTCTTGCATATGACTCATAGAAATAGTAGATAGACTAGCTAGAATCAAACTTTCAGCGTGTTCTATCTACTATTGATATCTATTTATTGAATAGTGAAAAGTCTTTTCTAAAATGACGTCTTGCATATGACTCATAGAAATAGTAGATAGACTAGCTAGAATCAAACTTTCACTGTTCTATCTACTATTGATATCTATTTATTGAATAGTGAAAAAGTCTTTTCTAAAATGACGTCTTGCATATGACTCATAGAAATAGTAGATAGACTAGCTAGAATCAAACTTTCACTGTTCTATCTACTATTGATATCTATTATTGAATAGTGAAAAAGTCCTTTTCTAAAATGACGTCTTGCATATGACTCATAGAAAATAGTAGATAGACTAGCTAGAATCAAACTTTCACTGTTCTATCTACTATTGATATCTATTTATTGAATAGTGAAAAAGTCTTTTCTAAAATGACGTCTTGCATATGACTCATAGAAATAGTAGATAGACTAGCTAGAATCAAACTTTCACTGTTCTATCTACTATTGATATCTATTTATTGAATAGTGAAAAAGTCTTTTCTAAAATGACGTCTTGCATATGACTCATAGAAATAGTAGATAGACTAGCTAGAATCAAACTTTCACTGTTCTATCTACTATTGATATCTATTTATTGAATAGTGAAAAAGTCTTTTCTAAAATGACGTCTTGCATATGACTCATAGAAATAGTAGATAGACTAGCTAGAATCAAACTTTCACTGTTCTATCTACTATTGATATCTATTTATTGAATAGTGAAAAAGTCTTTTCTATAATGACGTCTTGCATATGACTCATAGAAATAGTAGATAGACTAGCTAGAATCAAACTTTCACTGTTCTATCTACTATTGATATCTATTTATTGAATAGTGAAAAAGTCTTTTCTAAAATGACGTCTTGCATATGACTCATAGAAATAGTAGATAGACTAGCAGAATCAAACTTTCACTGTTCTATCTACTATTGATATCTATTTATTGAATAGTGAAAAAGTCTTTTCTAAATGACGTCTGCATATGACTCTAGAAATAGTAGATAGACTAGCTAGAATCAAACTTTCACTGTTCTATCTACTATTGATATCTATTTATTGAATAGTGAAAAAGTCTTTTCTAAAAGACGTCTTGCATATGACTCATAGAAATAGTAGATAGACTAGCTAGAATCAAACTTTCACTTGTTCTATCTACTATTGATATCTATTTATTGAATAGTGAAAAAGTCTTTTCTAAAATGTCGTCTTGCATATGACTCATAGAAATAGTAGATAGACTAGGCTAGAATTCAAACTTTCACTGTTCTATCTACTATTGATATCTATTTATTGAATAGTGAAAAGTCTTTTCTAAAATGACGTCTTGCATATGACTCATAGAAATAGTAGATAGACTAGCTAGAATCAAACTTTCACTGTTCTATCTACTATTGATATCTATTTATTGAATAGTGAAAAAGTCTTTTCTAAAATGACGTCTTGCATATGACTCATAGAAATAGTAGATAGACTAGCTAGAATCAAACTTTCACTGTTCTATCTACTATTGATATCTATTTATTGAATAGTGAAAAAGTCTTTTCTAAAATGACGTCTTGCATATGACTCATAGAAATAGTAGATAGACTAGCTAGAATCAAACTTTCACTGTTCTATCTACTATTGATATCTATTTATTGAATAGTGAAAAAGTCTTTTCTAAAATGACGTCTTGCATATGACTCATAGAAATAGTAGATAGACTAGCTAGAATCAAACTTTCACTGTTCTATCTACTATTGATATCTATTTATTGAATAGTGAAAAGTCTTTTCTAAAATGACGTCTTGCATATGACTCATAGAAATAGTAGATAGACTAGCTAGAATCAAACTTTCACTGTTCTATCTACTATTGATATCTATTTATTGAATAGTGAAAAAGTCTTTTCTAAAATGACGTCTTGCATATGACTCATAGAAATAGTAGATAGACTAGCTAGAATCAAACTTTCACTGTTCTATCTACTATTGATATCTATTTATTGAATAGTGAAAAAGTCTTTTCTAAAATGACGTCTTGCATATGACTCATAGAAATAGTAGATAGACTAGCTAGAATCAAACTTTCACTGTTCTATCTACTATTGATATCTATTTATGAATAGTGAAAAAAGTCTTTTCTAAAATGACGTCTTGCATATGACTCATAGAAATAGTAGATAGACTAGCTAGAATCAAACTTTCACTGTTCTTAGTCTACTATTGATATCTATTTATTGAATAGTGAAAAAGTCTTTTCTAAAATGACGTCTTGCATATGACTCATAGAAATAGTAGATAGACTAGCTAGGAATCAAACTTTCACTGTTCTATCTACTATTGATATCTATTTATTGAATAGTGAAAAAGTCTTTTCTAAAATGACGTCTTGCATATGACTCATAGAAATAGTAGATAGACTAGCTAGAATCAAACTTTCACTGTTCTATCTTACTAGTTGATATTAATTTATTGAATAGTGAAAAAGTCTTTTCTAAAATGACGTCTTGCATATGACTCATAGAAATAGTAGATAGACTAGCTAGAATCTAACTTTCACTGTTCTATCTACTATTGATATTATTTATTGAATAGTGAAAAAGTCTTTTCTAAAATGACGTCTTGCATATGACTCATAGAAATAGTAGATAGACTAGCTAGAATCAAACTTTCACTGTTCTATCTACTATGATATCTATTTATTGAATAGTGAAAAAGTCTTTTCTAAATGACGTCTTGCATATGACTCATAGAAATAGTAGATAGACTAGCTAGAATCAAACTTTCACTGTTCTATCTACTATTGATATCTATTTATTGAATAGTGAAAAAGTCTTTTCTAAAATGACGTCTTGCATATGACTCATAGAAATAGTAGATAGACTAGCTAGAATCAAACTTTCACTGTTCTATCTACTATTGATATCTATTTATTGAATAGTGAAAAAGTCTTTTCTAAAATGACGTCTTGCATATGACTCATAGAAATAGTAGATAGACTAGCTAGAATCAAACTTTCACTGTTCTATCTACTATTGATATCTATTATTGAATAGTGAAAAAGTCTTTTCTAAAATGACGTCTTGCATATGGACTCATAGAAATAGTAGATAGACTAGCTAGAATCAAACTTTCACTGTTCTATCTACTATTGATATCTATTTACTTGAATAGTGAAAAAGTCTTTTCTAAAATGACGTCTTGCATATGACTCATAGAAATAGTAGATAGACTAGCTAGAATCAAACTTTCACTGTTCTATCTACTATTGATATCTATTTATTGAATAGTGAAAAAGTCTTTTCTAAAATGACGTCTTGCATATGACTCATAGAAATAGTAGATAGACTAGCTAGAATCAAACTTTCACTGTTCTATCTACTATTGATATCTATTATTGAATAGTGAAAAAGTCTTTTCTAAAATGACGTCTTGCATATGACTCATAGAAATAGTAGATAGACTAGCTAGAATCAAACTTTCACTGTTCTATCTACTATTGATATCTATTTATTGAATAGTGAAAAAGTCTTTTCTAAAATGACGTCTTGCATATGACTCATAGAAATAGTAGATAGACTTAGCTAGAATCAAACTTTCACTGTTCTATCTACTATTGATATCTATTTATTGAATAGTGAAAAAGTCTTTTCTAAAATGACGTCTTGCATATGACTCATAGAAATAGTAGATAGACTAGCTAGAATCAAACTTTCACTGTTCTATCTACTATTGATATCTATTTATTGAATAGTGAAAAAGTCTTTTCTAAAATGACGTCTTGCATATGACTCATAGAAATAGTAGATAGACTAGCTAGAATCAAACTTTCACTGTTCTATCTACTATTGATATCTATTTATTGAATAGTGAAAAAGTCTTTTCTAAAATGACGTCTTGCATATGACTCATAGAAATAGTAGATAGACTAGCTAGAATCAAACTTTCACTGTTCTATCTACTATTGATATCTATTTATTGAATAGTGAAAAAGTCTTTTCTAAATGACGTCTTGCATATGACTCATAGAAATAGTAGATAGACTAGCTAGAATCAAACTTTCACTGTTCTATCTACTATTGATATCTATTTATTGAATAGTGAAAAAGTCTTTTCTAAAATGACGTCTTGCATATGACTCATAGAAATAGTAGATAGACTAGCTAGAATCAAACTTTCACTGTTCTATCTACTATGATATCTATTTATTGAATAGTGAAAAAGTCTTTTCTAAAATGACGTCTTGCATATGACTCATAGAAATAGTAGATAGACTAGCTAGAATCAAACTTTCACTGTTCTATCTACTATTGATATCTATTTATTGAATAGTGAAAAAGTCTTTTCTAAAATGACGTCTTGCATATGACTCATAGAATAGTAGATAGACTAGCTAGAATCAAACTTTCACTGTTCTATCTACTATTGATATCTATTATTGAATAGTGAAAAAGTCTTTTCTAAAATGACGTCTTGGCATATGACTCATAGTAAATAGTAGATAGACTAGCTAGAATCAAACTTTCACTGTTCTATCTACTATTGATATCTATTTATTGAATAGTGAAAAAGTCTTTTCTAAAATGACGTCTTGCATATGACTAATAGAAATAGTAGATAGACTAGCTAGAATCAAACCTTTCACTGTTCTATCTACTATTGATATCTATTTATTGATAGTGAAAAAGTCTTTTTCTAAAATGACGTCTTGCATATGACTCATAGAAATAGTAGATAGACTAGCTAGAATCAAACTTTCACTGTTCTATCTACTATTGATATCTATTATTGAATAGTGAAAAAGTCTTTTCTAAAATGACGTCTTGCATATGACTCATAGAAATAGTAGATAGACTAGCTAGAATCAACTTTCACTGTTCTAATCTACTATTGATATCTATTTATTGAATAGTGAAAAAGTCTTTTCTAAAATGACGTCTTGCATATGACTCATAGAAATAGTAGATAGACTAGCTAGAATCAAACTTTCACTGTTCTATCTACTAATGATATCTATTTATTGAATAGTGAAAAAGTCTTTTCTAAATGACGTCTTGCATATGACTCATAGAAATAGTAGATAGACTAGCTAGAATCAAACTTTCACTGTTCTATCTACTATTGATATCTATTTATTGAATAGTGAAAAAGTCTTTCTAAATGACTGTCTTGCATATGACTCATAGAAATAGTAGATAGACTAGCTAGAATCAAACTTTCACTGTTCTATCTACTATTGATATCTATTTATTGAATAGTGAAAAAGTCTTTTCTAAATGACGTCTTGCATATGACTCATAGAAATAGTAGATAGACTAGCTAGAATCAAACTTTCACTGTTCTATCTACTATTGATATCTATTTATTGAATAGTGAAAAAGTCTTTTCTAAAATGACGTCTTGCATATGACTCATAGAAATAGTAGATAGACTAGCTAGAATCAAACTTTCACTGTTCTATCTACTATTGATATCTATTTATTGAATAGTGAAAAAGTCTTTTCTAAAATGACGTCTTGCATATGACTCATAGAAATAGTAGATAGACTAGCTAGAATCAAACTTTCACTGTTCTATCTACTATTGATATCTATTTATTGAATAGTGAAAAAGTCTTTTCTAAAATGACGTCTTGCATATGACTCATAGAAATAGTAGATAGACTAGCTAGAATCAAACTTTCACTGTTCTATCTACTATTGATATCTATTTATTGAATAGTGAAAAAGTCTTTTCTAAAATGACGTCTTGCATATGACTCATAGAAATAGTAGATAGACTAGCTAGAATCAAACTTTCACTGTTCTATCTACTATTGATATCTATTTATTGAATAGTGAAAAGTCTTTTCTAAAATGACGTCTTGCATATGACTCATAGAAATAGTAGATAGACTAGCTAGAATCAAACTTTCACTGTTCTATCTACTATTGATATCTATTTATTGAATAGTGAAAAAGTCTTTTCTAAAATGACGTCTTGCATATGACTCATAGAAATAGTAGATAGACTAGCTAGAATCAAACTTTCACTGTTCTATCTACTATTGATATCTATTTATTGAATAGTGAAAAAGTCTTTTCTAAAATGACGTCTTGCATATGACTCATAGAAATAGTAGATAGACTAGCTAGAATCAAACTTTCACTGTTCTATCTACTATTGATATCTATTTATTGAATAGTGAAAAAGTCTTTTCTAAAATGACGTCTTGCATATGACTCATAGAAATAGTAGATAGACTAGCTAGAATCAAACTTTCACTGTTCTATCTACTATTGATATCTATTTATTGAATAGTGAAAAAGTCTTTTCTAAAATGACGTCTTGCATATGACTCATAGAAATAGTAGATAGACTAGCTAGAATCAAACTTTCACTGTTCTATCTACTATTGATATCTATTTATTGAATAGTGAAAAAGTCTTTTCTAAAATGACGTCTTGCATATGACTCATAGAAATAGTAGATAGACTAGCTAGAATCAAACTTTCACTGTTCTATCTACTATTGATATCTATTTATTGAATAGTGAAAAAGTCTTTTCTAAAATGACGTCTTGCATATGACTCATAGAAATAGTAGATAGACTAGCTAGAATCAAACTTTCACTGTTCTATCTACTATTGATATCTATTTATTGAATAGTGAAAAAGTCTTTTCTAAAATGACGTCTTGCATATGACTCATAGAAATAGTAGATAGACTAGCTAGAATCAAACTTTCACTGTTCTATCTACTATTGATATCTATTTATTGAATAGTGAAAAAGTCTTTTCTAAAATGACGTCTTGCATATGACTCATAGAAATAGTAGATAGACTAGCTAGAATCAAACTTTCACTGTTCTATCTACTATTGATATCTATTGAATATTGAATAGTGAAAAAGTCTTTTCTAAAATGACGTCTTGCATATGACTCATAGAAATAGTAGATAGACTAGCTAGAATCAAACTTTCACTGTTCTATCTACTATTGATATCTATTTATTGAATAGTGAAAAAGTCTTTTCTAAAATGACGTCTTGCATATGACTCATAGAAATAGTAGATAGACTAGCTAGAATCAAACTTTCACTGTTCTATCTACTATTGATATCTATTTATTGAATAGTGAAAAAGTCTTTTCTAAAATGACGTCTTGCATATGACTCATAGAAATAGTAGATAGACTAGCTAGAATCAAACTTTCACTGTTCTATCTACTATTGATATCTATTTATTGAATAGTGAAAAAGTCTTTTCTAAAATGACGTCTTGCATATGACTCATAGAAATAGTAGATAGACTAGCTAGAATCAAACTTTCACTGTTCTATCTACTATTGATATCTATTTATTGAATAGTGAAAAAGTCTTTTCTAAATGACGTCTTGCATATGACTCATAGAAATAGTAGATAGACTAGCTAGAATCAAACTTTCACTGTTCTATCTACTATTGATATCTATTTATTGAATAGTGAAAAAGTCTTTTCTAAATGACGTCTTGCATATGACTCATAGAAATAGTAGATAGACTAGCTAGAATCAAACTTTCACTGTTCTATCTACTATTGATATCTATTTATTGAATAGTGAAAAAGTCTTTTCTAAAATGACGTCTTGCATATGACTCATAGAAATAGTAGATAGACTAGCTAGAATCAAACTTTCACTGTTCTATCTACTATTGATATCTATTTATTGAATAGTGAAAAAGTCTTTTCTAAAATGACGTCTTGCATATGACTCATAGAAATAGTAGATAGACTAGCTAGAATCAAACTTTCACTGTTCTATCTACTATTGATATCTATTTATTGAATAGTGAAAAAGTCTTTTCTAAAATGACGTCTTGCATATGACTCATAGAATAGTAGATAGACTAGCTAGAATCAAACTTTCACTGTTCTATCTACTATTGATATCTATTATTGAATAGTGAAAAAGTCTTTCTAAAATGACGTCTTGCATATGACTCATAGAAATAGTAGATAGACTAGCTAGAATCAAACTTTCACTGTTCTATCTACTATTGATATCTATTTATTGAATAGTGAAAAAGTCTTTTCTAAAATGACGTCTTGCATATGACTCATAGAAATAGTAGATAGACTAGCTAGAATCAAACTTTCACTGTTCTATCTACTATTGATATCTATTTATTGAATAGTGAAAAAGTCTTTTCTAAAATGACGTCTTGCATATGACTCATAGAAATAGTAGATAGACTAGCTAGAATCAAACTTTCACTGTTCTATCTACTATTGATATCTATTTATTGAATAGTGAAAAAGTCTTTTCTAAAATGACGTCTTGCATATGACTCATAGAAATAGTAGATAGACTAGCTAGAATCAAACTTTCACTGTTCTATCTACTATTGATATCTATTTATTGAATAGTGAAAAAGTCTTTTCTAAAATGACGTCTTGCATATGACTCATAGAAATAGTAGATAGACTAGCTAGAATCAAACTTTCACTGTTCTATCTACTATTGATATCTATTTATTGAATAGTGAAAAAAGTCTTTTCTAAAATGACGTCTTGCATATGACTCATAGAAATAGTAGATAGACTAGCTAGAATCAAACTTTCACTGTTCTATCTACTATTGATATCTATTTATTGAATAGTGAAAAAGTCTTTTCTAAAATGACGTCTTGCATATGACTCATAGAAATAGTAGATAGACTAGCTAGAATCAAACTTTCACTGTTCTATCTACTATTGATATCTATTTATTGAATAGTGAAAAAGTCTTTTCTAAAATGACGTCTTGCATATGACTCATAGAAATAGTAGATAGACTAGCTAGAATCAAACTTTCACTGTTCTATCTACTATTGATATCTATTTATTGAATAGTGAAAAAGTCTTTTCTAAAATGACGTCTTGCATATGACTCATAGAAATAGTAGATAGACTAGCTAGAATCAAACTTTCACTGTTCTATCTACTATTGATATCTATTTATTGAATAGTGAAAAAGTCTTTTCTAAAATGACGTCTTGCATATGACTCATAGAAATAGTAGATAGACTAGCTAGAATCAAACTTTCACTGTTCTATCTACTATTGATATCTATTTATTGAATAGTGAAAAAGTCTTTCTAAAATGACGTCTTGCATATGACTCATAGAAATAGTAGATAGACTAGCTAGAATCAAACTTTCACTGTTCTATCTACTATTGATATCTATTTATTGAATAGTGAAAAAGTCTTTTCTAAAATGACGTCTTGCATATGACTCATAGAAATAGTAGATAGACTAGCTAGAATCAAACTTTCACTGTTCTATCTACTATTGATATCTATTTATTGAATAGTGAAAAAGTCTTTTCTAAAATGACGTCTTGCATATGACTCATAGAAATAGTAGATAGACTAGCTAGAATCAAACTTTCACTGTTCTATCTACTATTGATATCTATTTATTGAATAGTGAAAAAGTCTTTTCTAAAATGACGTCTTGCATATGACTCATAGAAATAGTAGATAGACTAGCTAGAATCAAACTTTCACTGTTCTATCTACTATTGATATCTATTTATTGAATAGTGAAAAAGTCTTTTCTAAAATGACGTCTTGCATATGACTCATAGAAATAGTAGATAGACTAGCTAGAATCAAACTTTCACTGTTCTATCTACTATTGATATCTATTTATTGAATAGTGAAAAAGTCTTTTCTAAATGACGTCTTGCATATGACTCATAGAAATAGTAGATAGACTAGCTAGAATCAAACTTTCACTGTTCTATCTACTATTGATATCTATTTATTGAATAGTGAAAAAGTCTTTTCTAAAATGACGTCTTGCATATGACTCATAGAAATAGTAGATAGACTAGCTAGAATCAAACTTTCACTGTTCTATCTACTATTGATATCTATTTATTGAATAGTGAAAAAGTCTTTTCTAAAATGACGTCTTGCATATGACTCATAGAAATAGTAGATAGACTAGCTAGAATCAAACTTTCACTGTTCTATCTACTATTGATATCTATTTATTGAATAGTGAAAAAGTCTTTTCTAAAATGACGTCTTGCATATGACTCATAGAAATAGTAGATAGACTAGCTAGAATCAAACTTTCACTGTCTATCTACTATTGATATCTATTTATTGAATAGTGAAAAAGTCTTTTCTAAAATGACGTCTTGCATATGACTCATAGAAATAGTAGATAGACTAGCTAGAATCAAACTTTCACTGTTCTATCTACTATTGATATCTATTTATTGAATAGTGAAAAAGTCTTTTCTAAAATGACGTCTTGCATATGACTCATAGAAATAGTAGATAGACTAGCTAGAATCAAACTTTCACTGTTCTATCTACTATTGATATCTATTTATTGAATAGTGAAAAAGTCTTTTCTAAAATGACGTCTTGCATATGACTCATAGAAATAGTAGATAGACTAGCTAGAATCAAACTTTCACTGTTCTATCTACTATTGATATCTATTTATTGAATAGTGAAAAAGTCTTTTCTAAAATGACGTCTTGCATATGACTCATAGAAATAGTAGATAGACTAGCTAGAATCAAACTTTCACTGTTCTATCTACTATTGATATCTATTTATTGAATAGTGAAAAAGTCTTTTCTAAAATGACGTCTTGCATATGACTCATAGAAATAGTAGATAGACTAGCTAGAATCAAACTTTCACTGTTCTATCTACTATTGATATCTATTTATTGAATAGTGAAAAAGTCTTTTCTAAAATGACGTCTTGCATATGACTCATAGAAATAGTAGATAGACTAGCTAGAATCAAACTTTCACTGTTCTATCTACTATTGATATCTATTTATTGAATAGTGAAAAAGTCTTTTCTAAAATGACGTCTTGCATATGACTCATAGAAATAGTAGATAGACTAGCTAGAATCAAACTTTCACTGTTCTATCTACTATTGATATCTATTTATTGAATAGTGAAAAAGTCTTTTCTAAAATGACGTCTTGCATATGACTCATAGAAATAGTAGATAGACTAGCTAGAATCAAACTTTCACTGTTCTATCTACTATTGATATCTATTTATTGAATAGTGAAAAAGTCTTTTCTAAAATGACGTCTTGCATATGACTCATAGAAATAGTAGATAGACTAGCTAGAATCAAACTTTCACTGTTCTATCTACTATTGATATCTATTTATTGAATAGTGAAAAAGTCTTTTCTAAAATGACGTCTTGCATATGACTCATAGAAATAGTAGATAGACTAGCTAGAATCAAACTTTCACTGTTCTATCTACTATTGATATCTATTTATTGAATAGTGAAAAAGTCTTTTCTAAAATGACGTCTTGCATATGACTCATAGAAATAGTAGATAGACTAGCTAGAATCAAACTTTCACTGTTCTATCTACTATTGATATCTATTTATTGAATAGTGAAAAAGTCTTTTCTAAAATGACGTCTTGCATATGACTCATAGAAATAGTAGATAGACTAGCTAGAATCAAACTTTCACTGTTCTATCTACTATTGATATCTATTTATTGAATAGTGAAAAAGTCTTTTCTAAAATGACGTCTTGCATATGACTCATAGAAATAGTAGATAGACTAGCTAGAATCAAACTTTCACTGTTCTATCTACTATTGAATCTATTTATTGAATAGTGAAAAAGTCTTTTCTAAAATGACGTCTTGCATATGACTCATAGAAATAGTAGATAGACTAGCTAGAATCAAACTTTCACTGTTCTATCTACTATTGATATCTATTTATTGAATAGTGAAAAAGTCTTTTCTAAAATGACGTCTTGCATATGACTCATAGAAATAGTAGATAGACTAGCTAGAATCAAACTTTCACTGTTCTATCTACTATTGATATCTATTATTGAATAGTGAAAAAGTCTTTTCTAAAATGACGTCTTGCATATGACTCATAGAAATAGTAGATAGACTAGCTAGAATCAAACTTTCACTGTTCTATCTACTATTGATATCTATTTATTGAATAGTGAAAAAGTCTTTTCTAAAATGACGTCTTGCATATGACTCATAGAAATAGTAGATAGACTAGCTAGAATCAAACTTTCACTGTTCTATCTACTATTGATATCTATTTATTGAATAGTGAAAAAGTCTTTTCTAAAATGACGTCTTGCATATGACTCATAGAAATAGTAGATAGACTAGCTAGAATCAAACTTTCACTGTTCTATCTACTATTGATATCTATTTATTGAATAGTGAAAAAGTCTTTTCTAAAATGACGTCTTGCATATGACTCATAGAAATAGTAGATAGACTAGCTAGAATCAAACTTTCACTGTTCTATCTACTATTGATATCTATTTATTGAATAGTGAAAAAGTCTTTTCTAAAATGACGTCTTGCATATGGACTCATAGAAATAGTAGATAGACTAGCTAGAATCAAACTTTCACTGTTCTATCTACTATTGATATCTATTTATTGAATAGTGAAAAAGTCTTTTCTAAAATGACGTCTTGCATATGACTCATAGAAATAGTAGATAGACTAGCTAGAATCAAACTTTCACTGTTCTATCTACTATTGATATCTATTTATGAATAGTGAAAAAAGTCTTTTCTAAAATGACGTCTTGCATATGACTCATAGAAATAGTAGATAGACTAGCTAGAATCAAACTTTCACTGTTCTATCTACTATTGATATCTATTTATTGAATAGTGAAAAAGTCTTTTCTAAAATGACGTCTTGCATATGACTCATAGAAATAGTAGATAGACTAGCTAGAATCAAACTTTCACTGTTCTATCTACTATTGATATCTATTTATTGAATAGTGAAAAAGTCTTTTCTAAAATGACGTCTTGCATATGACTCATAGAAATATTAGATAGACTAGCTAGAATCAAACTTTCACTGTTCTATCTACTATTGATATCTATTTATTGAATAGTGAAAAAGTCTTTTCTAAAATGACGTCTTGCATATGACTCATAGAAATAGTAGATAGACTAGCTAGAATCAAACTTTCACTGTTCTATCTACTATTGATATCTATTTATTGAATAGTGAAAAAGTCTTTTCTAAAATGACGTCTTGCATATGACTCATAGAAATAGTAGATAGACTAGCTAGAATCAAACTTTCACTGTTCTATCTACTATTGATATCTATTTATTGAATAGTGAAAAAGTCCTTTTCTAAAATGACGTCTTGCATATGACTCATAGAAATAGTAGATAGACTAGCTAGAATCAAACTTTCACTGTTCTATCTACTATTGATATCTATTTATTGAATAGTGAAAAAGTCTTTTCTAAAATGACGTCTTGCATATGACTCATAGAAATAGTAGATAGACTAGCTAGAATCAAACTTTCACTGTTCTATCTACTATTGATATCTATTTATTGAATAGTGAAAAAGTCTTTTCTAAAATGACGTCTTGCATATGACTCATAGAAATAGTAGATAGACTAGCTAGAATCAAACTTTCACTGTTCTATCTACTATTGATATCTATTTATTGAATAGTGAAAAAGTCTTTTCTAAAATGACGTCTTGCATATGACTCATAGAAATAGTAGATAGACTAGCTAGAATCAAACTTTCACTGTTCTATCTACTATTGATATCTATTTATTGAATAGTGAAAAAGTCTTTTCTAAAATGACGTCTTGCATATGACTCATAGAAATAGTAGATAGACTAGCTAGAATCAAACTTTCACTGTTCTATCTACTATTGATATCTATTTATTGAATAGTGAAAAAGTCTTTTCTAAAATGACGTCTTGCATATGACTCATAGAAATAGTAGATAGACTAGCTAGAATCAAACTTTCACTGTTCTATCTACTATTGATATCTATTTATTGAATAGTGAAAAAGTCTTTTCTAAAATGACGTCTTGCATATGACTCATAGAAATAGTAGATAGACTAGCTAGAATCAAACTTTCACTGTTCTATCTACTATTGATATCTATTTATTGAATAGTGAAAAAGTCTTTTCTAAAATGACGTCTTGCATATGACTCATAGAAATAGTAGATAGACTAGCTAGAATCAAACTTTCACTGTTCTATCTACTATTGATATCTATTTATTGAATAGTGAAAAAGTCTTTTCTAAAATGACGTCTTGCATATGACTCATAGAAATAGTAGATAGACTAGCTAGAATCAAACTTTCACTGTTCTATCTACTATTGATATCTATTTATTGAATAGTGAAAAAAGTCTTTTCTAAAATGACGTCTTGCATATGACTCATAGAAATAGTAGATAGACTAGCTAGAATCAAACTTTCACTGTTCTATCTACTATTGATATCTATTTATTGAATAGTGAAAAAGTCATTTCTAAAATGACGTCTTGCATATGACTCATAGAAATAGTAGATAGACTAGCTAGAATCAAACTTTCACTGTTCTATCTACTATTGATATCTATTTATTGAATAGTGAAAAAGTCTTTTCTAAAATGACGTCTTGCATATGACTCAGAGAAATAGTAGATAGACTAGCTAGAATCAAACTTTCACTGTTCTATCTACTATTGATATCTATTTATTGAATAGTGAAAAAGTCTTTTCTAAAATGACGTCTTGCATATGACTCATAGAAATAGTAGATAGACTAGCTAGAATCAAACTTTCACTGTTCTATCTACTATTGATATCTATTTATTGAATAGTGAAAAAGTCTTTTCTAAAATGACGTCTTGCATATGACTCATAGAAATAGTAGATAGACTAGCTAGAATCAAACTTTCACTGTTC
This sequence comes from Artemia franciscana, assembly GCF_032884065.1. Classification (NCBI taxonomy): domain Eukaryota; kingdom Metazoa; phylum Arthropoda; class Branchiopoda; order Anostraca; family Artemiidae; genus Artemia; species Artemia franciscana. The sequence goes on from NW_027064311.1 coordinate 21,006, forward strand.
TATCTACTATTGATATCTATTTATTGAATAGTGAAAAAGTCTTTTCTAAATGACGTCTTGCATATGACTCATAGAAATAGTAGATAGACTAGCTAGAATCAAACTTTCACTGTTCTATCTACTATTGATATCTATTTATTGAATAGTGAAAAAGTCTTTTCTAAAATGACGTCTTGCATATGACTCATAGAAATAGTAGATAGACTAGCTAGAATCAAACTTTCACTGTTCTATCAACTATTGATATCTATTTATTGAATAGTGAAAAAGTCTTTTCTAAAATGACGTCTTGCATATGACTCATAGAAATAGTAGACAGACTAGCTAGAATCAAACTTTCACTGTTCTATCTACTATTGATATCTATTTATTGAATAGTGAAAAAGTCTTTTCTAAAATGACGTCTTGCATATGACTCATAGAAATAGTAGATAGACTAGCTAGAATCAAACTTTCACTGTTCTATCTACTATTGATATCTATTTATTGAATAGTGAAAAAGTCTTTTCTAAAATGACGTCTTGCATATGACTCATAGAAATAGTAGATAGACTAGCTAGAATCAAACTTTCACTCTTCTATCTACTATTGATATCTATTTATTGAATAGTGAAAAAGTCTTTTCTAAAATGACGTCTTGCATATGACTCATAGAAATAGTAGATAGACTAGCTAGAATCAAACTTTCACTGTTCTATCTACTATTGATATCTATTTATTGAATAGTGAAAAAGTCTTTTCTAAAATGACGTCTTGCATATGACTCATAGAAATAGTAGATAGACTAGCTAGAATCAAACTTTCACTGTTCTATCTACTATTGATATCTATTTATTGAATAGTGAAAAAGTCTTTTCTAAAATGACGTCTTGCATATGACTCATAGAAATAGTAGATAGACTAGCTAGAATCAAACTTTCACTGTTCTATCTACTATTGATATCTATTTATTGAATAGTGAAAAAGTCCTTTTCTAAAATGACGTCTTGCATATGACTCATAGAAATAGTAGATAGACTAGCTAGAATCAAACTTTCACTGTTCTATCTACTATTGATATCTATATATTGAATAGTGAAAAAGTCTTTTCCTAAAATGACGTCTTGCATATGACTCATAGAAATAGTAGATAGACTAGCTAGAATCAAACTTTCACTGTTCTATCTACTATTGATATCTATTTATTGAATAGTGAAAAAGTCTTTTCTAAAATGACGTCTTGCATATGACTCATAGAAATAGTAGATAGACTAGCTAGAATCAAACTTTCACTGTTCTATCTACTATTGATATCTATTTATTGAATAGTGAAAATGTCGTTTCTAAAATGACGTCTTGCATATGACTCATAGAAATAGTAGATAGACTAGCTAGAATCAAACTTTCACTGTTCTATATACTATTGATATCTATTTATTGAATAGTGAAAAAGTCTTTTCTAAAATGACGTCTTGCATATGACTCATAGAAATAGTAGATAGACTAGCTAGAATCAAACTTTCACTGTTCTATCTACTATTGATATCTATTTATTGAATAGTGAAAAAGTCTTTTCTAAAATGACGTCTTGCATATGACTCATAGAAATAGTAGACAGACTAGCTAGAATCAAACTTTCACTGTTCTATCTACTATTGATATCTATTTATTGAATAGTGAAAAGTCTTTCTAAAATGACGTCTTGCATATGACTCATAGAAATAGTAGATAGACTAGCTAGAATCAAACTTTCACTGTTCTATCTACTATTGATATCTATTTATTGAATAGTGAAAAAGTCTTTTCTAAAATGACGTCTTGCATATGACTCATAGAAATAGTAGATAGACTAGCTAGAATCAAACTTTCACTGTTCTATCTACTATTGATATCTATTTATTGAATAGTGAAAAAGTCTTTTCTAAAATGACGTCTTGCATATGACTCATAGAAATAGTAGATAGACTAGCTAGAATCAACCTTTCACTGTTCTATCTACTATTGATATTATTTATTGAATAGTGAAAAAGTCTTTTCTAAAATGACGACTTGCTATGACTCATAGAAATAGTAGATAGACTAGCTAGAATCAAACTTTCACTGTTCTATCTACTATTGATATCTATTTATTGAATAGTGAAAAAGTCTTTTCTAAAATGGACGTCTTGCATATGACTCATAGAAATAGTAGATAGACTAGCTAGAATCAAACTTTCACTGTTCTATCTACTATTGATATCTATTTATTGAATAGTGAAAAAGTCTTTTCTAAAATGACGTCTTGCATATGACTCATAGAAATAGGAGATAGACTAGCTAGAATCAAACTTTCACTGTTCTATCTACTATTGATATCTATTTATTGAATAGTGAAAAAGTCTTTTCTAAAATGACGTCTTGCATATGACTCATAGAAATAGTAGATAGACTAGCTAGAATCAAACTTTCACTCTTCTATCTACTATTGATATCTATTTATTGAATAGTGAAAAAGTCTTTTCTAAAATGACGTCTTGCATATGACTCATAGAAATAGTAGATAGACTAGCTAGAATCAAACTTTCACTGTTCTATCTACTATTGATATCTATTTATTGAATAGTGAAAAAGTCTTTTCTAAAATGACGTCTTGCATATGACTCATAGAAATAGTAGATAGACTAGCTAGAATCAAACTTTCACTGTTCTATCTACTATTGATATCTATTTATTGAATAGTGAAAAAGTCTTTTCTAAAATGACGTCTTGCATATGACTCATAGAAATAGTAGATAGACTAGCTAGAATCAAACTTTCACTGTTCTATCTACTATTGATATCTATTTATTGAATAGTGAAAAAGTCTTTTCTAAAATGACGTCTTGCATATGACTCATAGAAATAGTAGATAGACTAGCTAGAATCAAACTTTCACTGTTCTATCTACTATTGATATCTATATATTGAATAGTGAAAAAGTCTTTTCTAAAATGACGTCTTGCATATGACTCATAGAAATAGTAGATAGACTAGCTAGAATCAAACTTTCACTGTTCTATCTACTATTGATATCTATTTATTGAATAGTGAAAAAGTCTTTTCTAAAATGACGTCTTGCATATGACTCATAGAAATAGTAGATAGACTAGCTAGAATCAACTTTCACTGTTCTATCTACTATTGATATCTATTTATTGAATAGTGAAAAAGTCGTTTCTAAAATGACGTCTTGCATATGACTCATAGAAATAGTAGATAGACTAGCTAGAATCAAACTTTCACTGTTCTATATACTATTGATATCTATTTATTGAATAGTGAAAAAGTCTTTTCTAAAATGACGTCTTGCATATGACTCATAGAAATAGTAGATAGACTAGCTAGAATAAAACTTTCACTGTTCTATCTACTATTGATATCTATTTATTGAATAGTGAAAAAGTCTTTTCTAAAATGACGTCTTGCATATGACTCATAGAAATAGTAGACAGACTAGCTAGAATCAAACTTTCACTGTTCTATCTACTATTGATATCTATTTATTGAATAGTGAAAAAGTCTTTTCTAAAATGACGTCTTGCATATGACTCATAGAAATAGTAGATAGACTAGCTAGAATCAAACTTTCACTGTTCTATCTACTATTGATATCTATTTATTGAATAGTGAAAAAGTCTTTCTAAAATGACGTCTTGCACATGACTCATAGAAATAGTAGATAGACTAGCTAGAATCAAACTTTCACTGTTCTATCTACTATTGATATCTATTTATTGAATAGTGAAAAAGTCTTTTCTAAAATGACGTCTTGCATATGACTCATAGAAATAGTAGATAGACTAGCTAGAATCAACCTTTCACTGTTCTATCTACTATTGATATCTATTTATTGAATAGTGAAAAAGTCTTTTCTAAATGACGACTTGCATATGACTCATAGAAATAGTAGATAGACTAGCTAGAATCAACTTTCACTGTTCTATCTACTATTGATATCTATTTATTGAATAGTGAAAAAGTCTTTTCTAAAATGACGTCTTGCATATGACTCATAGAAATAGTAGATAGACTAGCTAGAATCAAACTTTCACTGTTCTATCTACTATTGATATCTATTTATTGAATAGTGAAAAAGTCTTTTCTAAAATGACGTCTTGCATATGACTCATAGAAATAGGAGATAGACTAGCTAGAATCAAACTTTCACTGTTCTATCTACTATTGATATCTATTATTGAATAGTGAAAAAGTCTTTTCTAAAATGACGTCTTGCATATGACTCATAGAAATAGTAGATAGACTAGCTAGAATCAAACTTTCACTGTTCTATCTACTATTGATATCTATTTATTGAATAGTGAAAAAGTCTTTTCTAAAATGACGTCTTGCATATGACTCATAGAAATAGTAGATAGACTAGCTAGAATCAAACTTTCACTGTTCTATCTACTATTGATATCTATTTATTGAATAGTGAAAAAGTCTTTTCTAAAATGACGTCTTGCATATGACTCATAGAAATAGTAGATAGACTAGCTAGAATCAAACTTTCACTGTTCTATCTACTATTGATATCTATTTATTGAATAGTGAAAAAGTCTTTTCTAAAATGACGTCTTGCATATGACTCATAGAAATAGTAGATAGACTACCTAGAATCAAACTTTCACTGTTCTATCTACTATTGATATCTATTTATTGAATAGTGAAAAAGTCTTTTCTAAAATGACGTCTTGCATATGACTCATAGAAATAGTAGATAGACTAGCTAGAATCAAACTTTCACTGTTCTATCTACTATTGATATCTATTTATTGAATAGTGAAAAAGTCTTTTCTAAAATGACGTCTTGCATATGACTCATAGAAATAGTAGATAGACTAGCTAGAATCAAACTTTCACTGTTCTATCTACTATTGATATCTATTTATTGAATAGTGAAAAAGTCTTTTCTAAAATGACGTCTTGCATATGACTCATAGAAATAGTAGATAGACTAGCTAGAATCAAACTTTCACTGTTCTATCTACTATTGATATCTATTTATTGAATAGTGAAAAAGTCTTTTCTAAAATGACGTCTTGCATATGACTCATAGAAATAGTAGATAGACTAGCTAGAATCAAACTTTCACTGTTCTATCTACTATTGATATCTATTTATTGAATAGTGAAAAAGTCTTTTCTAAAATGACGTCTTGCATATGACTCATAGAAATAGTAGATAGACTAGCTAGAATCAAACTTTCACTGTTCTATCTACTATTGATATCTATTTATTGAATAGTGAAAAAGTCTTTTCTAAAATGACGTCTTGCATATGACTCATAGAAATAGTAGATAGACTAGCTAGAATCAAACTTTCACTGTTTCTATCTACTATTGATATCTATTTATTGAATAGTGAAAAAGTCTTTCTAAAATGACGTCTTGCATATGACTCATAGAAATAGTAGATAGACTAGCTAGAATCAAACTTTCACTGTTCTATCTACTATTGATATCTATTTATTGAATAGTGAAAAAGTCTTTTCTAAAATGACGTCTTGCATATGACTCATAGAAATAGTAGATAGACTAGCTAGAATCAAACTTTCACTGTTCTATCTACTATTGATATCTATTTATTGAATAGTGAAAAAGTCTTTTCTAAAATGACGTCTTGCATAGGACTCATAGAAATAGTAGATAGACTACTAGAATCAAACTTTCACTGTTCTATCTACTATTGATATCTATTTATTGAATAGTGAAAAAGTCTTTTCTAAAATGACGTCTTGCATATGACTCATAGAAATAGTAGATAGACTAGCTAGAATCAAACTTTCACTGTTCTATCTACTATTGATAATCTATTTATTGAATTGTGAAAAAGTCATTTCTAAAATGACGTCTTGCATATGACTCATAAAAATAGTAGATAGACTAGCTAGAATCAAACTTTCACTGTTCTATCTACTATTGATATCTATTTACTTGAATAGTGAAAAAGTCCTTTTCTAAAATGACGT
>NW_027064312.1:0-26965 GCF_032884065.1 Artemia franciscana
TACCCTCGAAAACTAAAACTTTTGAAATAGGAAAAGAGCCTTTAAGCACTTTCTTTACCATGTGCAATCATAAAATAGTCTAATATCTTCATTTTTCCAACATACTTAGCTATTACCCTCGAAAACGAAAACTTTTGAAATAGGAAAAGAGCCTTTAATCACATTCTTTACCATTTGCAATCATAAAATAGTCTAATATCTTCATTTTTTCAACATACGTAGCTATTACCCTCGAAAACTAAAACTTTGAAATAGGAAAAGAGCCTTTAATCACATTCTTTACCATGTGCAATCATAAAATAGTCTAATATCTTCATTTTTTCAACATACGTAGCTATTACCCTCGAAAACTAAAACTTTTGACTTAGGAAAAGAGCCTTTAATCACATTCTTTACCATGTGCAATCATAAAATAGTCTAATATCTTCATTTTTCCACATACGTAGCTATTACCCTCGAAAACGAAAACTTTTTGAAATAGGAAAAGAGCCTTTAATCACTTTCTTTACCATGTGCAATCATAAAATAGTCTAATATCTTCATTTTTCCAACATACGTAGCTATTACCCTCGAAAACTAAAACTTTTGACATAGGAAAAGAGCCTTTAATCACATTCTTTACCATGTGCAATCATAAAATAGTCTAATATCTTCATTTTTTCAACATACGTAGCTATTACCCTCGAAAACTAAAACTTTTGCCATAGAAAAAGAGCCTTTAATCACATTCTTTACCATGTGCAATCATAAAATAGTCTAATATCTTCATTTTTCCAACATACGTAGCTATTACCCTCGAAAACTAAAACTTTTGACATAGGAAAAGAGCCTTTAATCACATTCGTTACCATTTGCAATTATAAAATAGTCTAATATCTTCATTTTTTCAACATACGTAGCTATTACCCTCGAAAACTAAAACTTTTGACATAGGAAAAGAGCCTTTAATCACACTCGTTACCATTTGCAATTATAAAATAGTCTAATATCTTCATTTTTTCAACATATATAGCTATTACCCTCGAAAACTAAAACTTTTGACATAGGAAAAGAGCCTTTAATCACATTCTTTACCATTTGCAATCATAAAATAGTCTAATATCTTCATTTTTTCAATTTACGTAGCTATTACCCTCGAAAACTAAAACTTTTGACATAGGAAAAGAGCCTTTAATCACATTCTTTACCATGTGCAATCATAAAATAGTCTAATATCATCATTTTTCCAACATACGTAGCTATTACCCTCGAAAACGAAAACTTTTGAAATAGGAAAAGAGCCTTTAATCACATTCTTTACCATTTGCAATCATAAAATAGTCTAATATCTTCATTTTTTCAACATACGTTGCTATTACCCTCGAAAACTAAAACTTTTGAATTAGGAAAAGAGCCTTTAAGCACTTTCTTTACCATGTGCAATAATAAAATAGTCTAATATCTTCATTTTTCCAACATACGTAGCTATTACCCTCAAAAACTAAAACTTTTGACATAGGAAAAGAGCTTTTAATCACATTCTTTACCATGTGCAATCATAAAATAGTCTAATATCTTCATTTTTCCAACATACGTAGCTATTACCCTCGAAAACGAAAACTTTTGAAATAGGAAAAGAGCCTTTAATCACATTCTTTACCATTTGCAATCATAAAATAGTCTAATATCTTCATTTTTCAACATACGTAGCTATTACCCTTCAAAACTAAAACTTTTGAAATAGGAAAAGAGCCTTTAAGCACTTTCTTTACCATGTGCAATCAAAAAATAGTCTAATATCTTCATTTTTCCAACATACGTAGCTATTACCCTCGAAAACTAAAACTTTTGACATAGGAAAAGAGCCTTTAATCACATTCTTTACCATTTGCAATCATAAAATAGTCTAATATCTTAATTTTTTCAACATACGTAGCTATTACCCTCGAAACCTAAAACTTTTGACATAGGAAAAGAGCCTTTAGTCACATTCTTTACCATTTGCAATCATAAAATAGTCTAATATCTTCATTTTTCCAACATACGTAGCTATTACCCTCGAAAACGAAAACTTTTGAAATAGGAAAAGAGCCTTTAATCACATTCTTTACCATTTGCAATCATAAAATAGTCTAATATCTTCATTTTTTCAACATACGTAGCTATTACCCTCGAAAACTAAAACTTTTGACATAGGAAAAGAGCCTTTAATCACATTCTTTACCATTTGCAATCATAAAATAGTCTAATATCTTCATTTTTTCAACATACGTAGCTATTAACCTCGAAAACTAAAACTTTTGAAATAGGAAAAGAGCCTTTAAGCACTTTCTTTACCATGTGCAATCATAAAATAGTCTAATATCTTCATTTTTCCAACATACGTAGCTATTACCCTCGAAAACTAAAACTTTTGAAATAGGAAAAGAGCCTTTAAGCACTTTCTTTACCATGTGCAATCATAAAATAGTCTAATATCTTCATTTTTCCAACATACGTAGCTATTACCCTCGAAAACTAAAACTTTTGACATAGGAAAAGAGCCTTTAATCACATTCTTTACCATGTGCAATCATAAAATAGTCTAATATCTTCATTTTCCCAACATATGTAGCTATTACCCTCGAAAACGAAAACTTTTGAAATAGGAAAAGAGCCTTTAATCACATTCTTTACCATTTGCAATCATAAAATAGTCTAATATCTTCATTTTTTCAACATACGTAGCTATTACCCTCGAAAACTAAGACTTTTGAAATTGGAAAAGAGCCTTTAAGCACTTTCTTTACCATGTGCAATCATATAATAGTCTAATATCTTCATTTTTCCAACATACGTAGCTATTACCCTCGAAAACTAAAACTTTTGACATAGGAAAAGAGCCTTTAATCACATTCTTTACCATGTGCAATCATAAAATAGTCTAATATCTTCATTTTTCCAACATACGTAGCTATTACCATCGAAAACGAAAACTTTTGAAATAGAAAAGACCCTTTAATCACATTCTTTACCATTTGCAATCATAAAATAGTCTAATATCTTCATTTTTTCAACATACGTAGCTATTACCCTCGAAAACTAAAACTTTTGAAATAGGAAAAGAGCCTTTAAGCACTTTCTTTACCATGTGCAATCATAAAATAGTCTAATATCTTCATTTTTTTAACATACGTAGCTATTACCCTCGAAAACTAAAACTTTTGACATAGGAAAAGAGCCTTTAATCACATTCTTTACCATTTGCAATCATAAAATAGTCTAATATCTTCATTTTTTCAACATACGTAGCTATTACCCTCGAAAACTAAAACTTTTGACATAGGAAAAGAGCCTTTAATCACATTCTTTACCATTTGCAATCATAAAATAGTCTAATATCTTCATTTTTTCAACATACGTAGCTATTACCCTCGAAAACTAAAACTTATGAAATAGGAAAAGAGCCTTTAAGCACTTTCTTTACCATGTGCAATCATAAAATAGTCTAATATCTTCATTTTTCCAACATACGTAGCTATTACCCTCGAAAACTAAAACTTTTGAAATAGGAAAAGAGCCTTTAAGCACTTCTTTACCATGTGCAATCATAAAATAGTCTAATATCTTCATTTTTCCAACATACGTAGCTATTACCCTCGAAAACTAAAACTTTTGACATAGGAAAAGAGCCTTTAATCACATTCTTTACCATGTGCAATCATAAAATAGTCTAATATCTTCATTTTTCCAACATACGTAGCTATTACCCTCGAAAACGAAAACTTTTGAAATAGGAAAAGAGCCTTTAATCACATTCTTTACCATTTGCAATCATAAAATAGTCTATATCTTCATTTTTTCAACATACGTAGCTATTACCCTCGAAAACTAAAACTTTTGAAATAGGAAAAGAGCCTCTAAGCACTTTCTTTACCATGTGCAATCATAAAATAGTCTAATATCTTCATTTTTCCAACATACGTAGCTATTACCCTCGAAAACGAAAACTTTTGAAATAGGAAAAGAGCCTTTAATCACATTCTTTACCATTTGCAATCATAAAATAGTCTAATATCTTCATTTTTTCAACATACGTAGCTATTACCCTCGAAAACTAAAACTTTTGAAATAGGAAAAGAGCCTTTAATCACATTCTTTACCATTTGCAATCATAAAATAGTCTAATATCTTCATTTTTTCAACATACGTAGCTATTACCCTCGAAAACTAAAACTTTTGACATAGGAAAAGAGCCTTTAATCACATTCTTTACCATTTGCAATCATAAAATAGTCTAATATCTTCATTTTTCCAACATACGTAGCTATTACCCTCGAAAAAGAAAACTTTTGAAATAGGAAAAGAGCCTTTAATCACATTCTTTACCATTTACAATCATAAAATAGTCCTATATCTTCATTTTTTCAACATACATAGCTATTACCCTCGAAAACTAAAACTTTTGAAATAGGAAAAGAGCCTTTAAGCACTTTCTTTACCATGTGCAATCGTAAAATAGTCCAATATCTTCATTTTTTCAACATACGTAGCTATTACCCTCGAAAACTAAAACTTTTGACATAGGAAAAGAGCCTTTAATCACATTTTTTACCATTTGCAATCATAAAATAGTCTAATATCTTCATTTTTCCAACATACGTAGCTATTACCCTCGAAAACGAAAACTTTTGAAATAGGAAAAGAGCCTTTAATCACATTCTTTACCATTTGCAATCATAAAATAGTCTAATATCTTCATTTTTTCAACATACGTTGCTATTACCCTCGAAAACTAAAACTTTTGAATTAGGAAAAGAGCCTTTAAGCACTCTCTTTACCATGTGCAATAATAAAATAGTCTAATATCTTCATTTTTCCAACATACGTAGCTATTACCCTCAAAAACTAAAACTTTTGACATAGGAAAAGAGCTTTTAATCACATTCTTTACCATGTGCAATCATAAAATAGTCTAATATCTTCATTTTTCCAACATACGTAGCTATTACCCTCGAAAACGAAAACTTTTGAAATAGGAAAAGAGCCTTTAATCACATTCTTTACCATTTGCAATCATAAATAGTCCTAATATCTTCATTTTTCAACATACGTAGCTATTACCCTCGAAAACTAAAACTTTTGAAATAGGAAAAGAGCCTTTAAGCACTTTCTTTACCATGTGCAATCAAAAACTAGTCTAATATCTTCATTTTTCCAACATACGTAGCTATTACCCTCGAAAACTAAAACTTTTGACATAGGAAAAGAGCCTTTAATCACATTCTTTACCATTTGCAATCATAAAATAGTCTAATATCTTAATTTTTTCAACATACGTAGCTATTACCCTCGAAACCTAGAACTTTTGACATAGGAAAAGAGCCATTAGTCACATTCTTTACCATTTGCAATCATAAAATAGTCTAATATCTTCATTTTTCCAACATACGCAGCTATTACCCTCGAAAACGAAAACTTTTGAAATAGGAAAAGAGCCTTTAATCACATTCTTTACCATTTGCAATCATAAAATAGTCTAATATCTTCATTTTTTCAACATACGTAGCTATTACCCTCGAAAACTAAAACTTTTGACATAGGAAAAGAGCCTTTAATCACATTCTTTACCATTTGCAATCATAAAATAGTCTAATATCTTCATTTTTTCAACATACGTAGCTATTAACCTCGAAAACTAAAACTTTTGAAATAGGAAAAGAGCCTTTAAGCACTTTCTTTACCATGTGCAATCATAAAATAGTCTAATAGCTTCATTTTTCCAACATACGTAGCTATTACCCTCGAAAACTAAAACTTTTGACATAGGAAAAGAGCCTTTAATCACATTCTTTACCATGTGCAATCATAAAATAGTCTAATATTTTCATTTTTTCAACATACGTAGCTATTACCCTCGAAAACTAAAACTTTTGAAATAGGAAAAGAGCCTTTAAGCACTTTCTATACCATGTGCAATCATAAAATAGTCTAATATCTTCATTTTTTTAACATACGTAGCTATTACCCTCGAAAACTAAAACTTTTGACATAGGAAAAGAGCCTTTAATCACATTCTTTACCATTTGCAATCATAAAATAGTCTAATATCTTCATTTTTTAAACATACGTAGCTATTACCCTCGAAAACTAAAACTTTGACATAGGATAAGAGCCTTTAATCACATTCTTTACCATTTGCAATCATAAAATAGTCTAATATCTTCATTTTTTCAACATACGTAGCTATTACCCTCGAAAACTAAAACTTATGAAATAGGAAAAGAGCCTTTAAGCACTTTTTTTACCATGTACAATCATAAAATAGTCTAATATCTTCATTTTTCCAACATATGTAGCTATTACCCTCGAAAACTAAAACTTTTGAAATAGGAAAAGAGCCTTTAAGCACTTTCTTTACCATGTGCAATCATAAAATAGTCTAATATCTTCATTTTTCCAACATACGTAGCTATTACCCTCGAAAACTAAAACTTTTGACATAGGAAAAGAGCCTTTAATCACATTCTTTACCATGTGCAATCATAAAATAGTCTAATATCTTCATTTTCCAACATACGTAGCTATTACCCTCGAAAACGAAAACTTTTGAAATAGGAAAAGAGCCTTTAATCACATTCTTTACCATTTGCAATCATAAAATAGTCTAATATCTTCATTTTTTCAACATACGTAGCTATTACCCTCGAAAACTAAAACTTTTGAAATAGGAAAAGAGCCTTTAAGCACTTTCTTTACAATGTGCAATCATAAAATAGTCTAATATCTTCATTTTTCCAACATACGTAGCTATTACCCTCGAAAACGAAAACTTTTGAAATAGGAAAAGAGCCTTTAATCACATTCTTTACCATTTGCAATTATAAAATAGTCTAATATCTTCATTTTTTTCAACAAACGCAGCTATTACCCTCGAAAACTAAAACTTTTGAAATAGGAAAAGAGCCTTTAATCACATTTTTTACCATTTGCAATCATAAAATAGTCTAATATCTTCATTTTTTCAACATACGTAGCTATTACCCTCAAAAACTAAAACTTTTGACATAGGAAAAGAGCCTTTAATCACATTCTTTACCATTTGCAATCATAAAATAGTCTAATATCTTCATTTTTCCAACATACGTAGCTATTACCCTCGAAAAAGAAAACTTTTGAAATAGGAAAAGAGCCTTTAATCACATTCTTTACCATTTGCAATCATAAAATAGTCTAATATCTTCATTTTTTCAACATACGTAGCTATTACCCTCGAAAACTAAAACTTTTGAAATAGGAAAAGAGCCTTTAAGCACTTTCTTTACCATGTGCAATCGTAAAATAGTCCAATATCTTCATTTTTTCAATATACGTAGCTATTACCCTCGAAAACTAAAACTTTTGACATAGGAAAAGAGCCTTTAATCACATTTTTTACCATTTGCAATCATAAAATAGTCTAATATCTTCATTTTTCCAACATACGTAGCTATTACCCTCGAAAACGAAAACTTTTGAAATAGGAAAAGAGCCTTTAATCACATTCTTTACCATTTGCAATCATAAAATAGTCTAATATCTTCATTTTTTCAACATACGTAGCTATTACCCTCGAAAACTAAAACTTTTGAAATAGGAAAAGAGCCTTTCAGCACTTTCTTTACCATGTGCAATCATAAAATAGTCTAATATCTTCGTTTTTCCAACATACGTAGCTATTACCCTCGAAAACGAAAACTTTTGAAATAGGAAAAGAGCCTTTAATCACATTTTTTACCATTTGCAATCATAAAATAGTCTAATATCTTCATTTTTCCAACATACGTAGCTATTACCCTCGAAAACTAAAACTTTTGACATAGGAAAAGAGCCTTTAATCACATTCTTTACCATGTGCAATCATAAAATAGTCTAATATCTTCATTTTTCAAACATACGTAGCTATTACTCTCGAAAACGAAAACTTTTGAAATAGGAAAAGAGCCTTTAATCACTTTCTTTACCATGTGCAATCATAAAATAGACTAATATCTTCATTTTTCCAACATACGTAGCTATTACCCTCGAAAACTAAAACTTTTGACATAGGAAAAGAGCCTTTAATCACATTCTTTACCATGTGCAATCATAAAATAGTCTAATATCTTTTTTTTCCAACATACGTAGCTATTACCCTCGAAAACGAAAACATTTGAAATAGGAAAAGAGCCTTTAATCACATTCTTTACCATTTGCAATCATAAAATAGTCTAATATCTTCATTTTTTCAACATACGTAGCTATTACCCTCAAAAACTAAAACTTTTGAAATAGGAAAAGAGCCTTTAATCACATTCTTTACCATGTGCAATCATAAAATAGTCTAATATCTTCATTTTTTCAACATACGTAGCTATTACCCTTGAAAACTAAAACTTTTGAAATAGGAAAAGAGCCTTTAATCACATTCTTTGACATTTGCAATCATAAAATAGTCCAATATCTTCATTTTTTCAACATACGTAGCTATTACCCTCGAAAACTAAAACTTTTGACATAGGAAAAGAGCCTTTAATCACATTCTTTACCATGTGCAATCATAAAATAGTCTAATATCTTCTTTTTTCCAACATACGTAGCTATTACCCTCGAAAACGAAAACTTTTGAAATAGGAAAAGGAGCCTTTAATCACTTTCTTTACCAAGTGCAATCATAAATAGTCTAATATCTTCATTTTTCCAACATACGTAGCTATTACCCTCGAAAACTAAAACTTTTGACATAGGAAAAGAGCCTTTAATCACATTCTTTACCATGTGCAATCATAAAATAGTCTAATATCTTCATTTTTCATACATACGTAGCTATTACCCTCGAAAACGAAAACTTTTGAAATAGGAAAAGAGCCTTTAATCACTTTCTTTACCATGTGCAATCATAAAATAGACTAATATCTTCATTTCTCCAACATACGTAGCTATTACCCTCGAAAACTAAAACTTTTGACATAGGAAAAGAGCCTTTAATCACATTCTTTACCATGTGCAATCATAAAATAGTCTAATATCTTTTTTTTTCCAACATACGTAGCTATTACCCTCGAAAACGAAAACTTTTGAAATAGGAAAAGAGGCTTTAATCACATTCTTTACCATTTGCAATCATAAAATAGTCTAATATCTTCATTTCTTCAACATACGTAGCTATTACCCTCGAAAACTAAAACTTTTGAAATAGGAAAAGAGCCTTTAAGCACTTTCTTTACCATCTGCAATCATAAAATAGTCTAATATCTTCATTTTTCCAACATACTTAGCTATTACCCTCGAAAACGAAAACTTTTGAAATAGGAAAAGAGCCTTTAATCACATTCTTTACCATTTGCAATCATAAAATAGTCTAATATCTTCATTTTTTCAACATACGTAGCTATTACCCTCGAAAACTAAAACTTTTGAAATAGGAAAAGAGCCTTTAATCACATTCTTTACCATGTGCAATCATAAAATAGTCTAATATCTTCATTTTTTCAACATACGTAGCTATTACCCTCGAAAACTAAAACTTTTGAAATAGGAAAAGAGCCTTTAATCACATTCTTTGACATTTGCAATCATAAAATAGTCCAATATCTTCATTTTTTCAACATACGTAGCTATTACCCTCGAAAACTAAAACTTTTGACATAGGAAAAGAGCCTATAATCACATTCTTTACCATGTGCAATCATAAAATAGTCTAATATCTTCATTTTTCCAACATACGTAGCTATTACCCTCGAAAACGAAAACTTTTGAAATAGGAAAAGAGCCTTTAATCACTTTCTTTACCATGTGCAATCATAAAATAGTCTAATATCTTCATTTTTCCAACATACGTAGCTATTACCCTCGAAAACTAAAACTTTTGACATTGGAAAAGAGCCTCTAATCACATTCTTTACCATGTACAATCATAAAATAGTCTAATATCTTCATTTTTTCAACATACGTAGCTATTACCCTCGAAAACTAAAACTTTTGCCATAGAAAAAGAGCCTTTAATCACATTCTTTACCATGTGCAATCATAAAATAGTCTAATATCTTCATTTTTCCAACATACGTAGCTATTACCCTCGAAAACTTAAACTTTTGACATAGAAAAAGAGCCTTTAATCACATTCGTTACCATTTGCAATTATAAAGTAGTCTAATATCTTCATTTTTTCAACATATGTAGCTATTACCCTCGAAAACTAAAACTTTTGACATAGGAAAAGAGCCTTTAATCACATTCTTTACCATTTGCAATCATAAAATAGGCTAATATCTTCATTTTTCCAACATACGTAGCTATTACCCTCGAAAACTAAAACTTTTGACATAGGAAAAGAGCCTTTAATCACATTCGTTACCATTTGCAATTATAAAATAGTCTAATATCTTCATTTTTTCAACATACGTAGCTATTACCCTCGAAAACTAAAACTTTTAACATAGGAAAAGAGCCTTTAATCACATTCGTTACCATTTGCAATTATAAAATAGTCTAATATCTTCATTTTTTCAACATATGTAGCTATTACCCTCGAAAACTAAAACTTTTGAAATAGGAAAAGAGCCTTTAATCACATTCTTTACCATTTGCAATCATAAAATAGTCTAATATTTTCATTTTTTCAACATACGTAGCTATTTCCCTCGAAAACTAAAACTTTTGAAATAGGAAAAGAGCCTTTAAGCACTTTCTTTACCATGTGCAATCATAAAATAGTCTAATATCTTCATTTTTCCAACATACGTAGCTATTACCCTCGAAAACGAAAACTTTTGAAATAGGAAAAGAGCCTTTAATCACATTCTTCACCATTTGCAATCATAAAATACTCTAATATCTTCATTTTTTCAACATACGTAGCTATTACCCTCGAAAACTAAAACTTTTGAAATAGGAAAAGAGCCTTTAATCACATTCTTTACCATTTGCAATCATAAATAGTCTAATATCTTCATTTTTTCAACATACGTAGCTATTACCCTCGAAAACTAAAACTTTTGACATAGGAAAAGAGCCTTTAATCACATTCTTTACCATTTGCAATCATAAAATAGTCTAATATCTTCATTTTTCCAATATACGTAGCTATTACCCTCGAAAAAAAAAACTTTTGAAATATGAAAAGAGCCTTTAATCACATTCTTTACCATTTGCAATCATAAAATAGTCTAATATCTTCATTTTTTCAACATACGTAGCTATTACCCTCGAAAACTAAAACTTTTGAAATATGAAAAGAGCCTTTAAGCACTTTCTTTACCATGTGCAATCGTAAAATAGTCTATATCTTCATTTTTTCAACATACGTAGCTATTACCCTCGAAAACTAAAACTTTTGACATAGGAAAAGAGCCTTTAATCACATTTTTTACCATTTGCAATCATAAAATAGTCTAATTATCTTCATTTTTCCAACATACGTAGCTATTACCCTCGAAAACGAAAACTTTTGAAATAGGAAAAGAGCCTTTAATCACATTCTTTACCATTTGCAATCATAAAATAGTCTAATATCATCATTTTTCAACATACGTAGCTATTACCCTCGAAAACTAAAACTTTTGAAATAGGAAAAGAGCCTTTAAGCACTTTCTTTACCATGTGCAATCATAAATAGTCTAATATCTTCGTTTTTCCAACATACGTAGCTATTACCCTCGAAAACGAAAACTTTTGAAATAGGAAAAGAGCCTTTAATCACATTTTTTACCATTTGCAATCATAAAATAGTCTAATATCTTCATTTTTCCAACATACGTAGCTATTACCCTCGAAAACTAAAACTTTTGACATAGGAAAAGAGCCTTTAATCACATTCTTTACATTTGCAATCATAAAATAGTCTAATATCTTCATTTTTCCAACATACGTAGCTATTACCCTCGAAAACTAAAACTTTTGAAATAGGAAAAGAGTCTTTAATCACATTCTTTACCATGTGCAATCATAAAATAGTCTAATATCTTTTTTTTTCCAACATACGTAGCTATTACCTCGAAAACGAAAACTTTTGAAATAGGAAAAGAGGCTTTAATCACATTCTTTACCATTTGCAATCATAAAATAGTCTAATATCTTCATTTCTTCAACATACGTAGCTATTACCCTCGAAAACAAAAACTTTTGAAATAGGAAAAGAGCCTTTAAGAACTTTCCTTACCATGTGCAATCATAAAATAGTCTAATATCTTCATTTTTCCAACATACTTAGCTATTACCCTCGAAAACGAAAACTTTTGAAATAGGAAAAGAGCCTTTAATCACATTCTTTACCATTTGCAATCATAAAATAGTCTAATATCTTCATTTTTTCAACATACGTAGCTATTACCCTCGAAAACTAAAACTTTTGAAATAGGAAAAGAGCCTTTAATCACATTCTTTACCATGTGCAATCATAAAATAGTCTAATATCTTCATTTTTTCAACATACGTAGCTATTACCCTCGAAAACTAAAACTTTTGCCATAGAAAAAGAGCCTTTAATCACATTCTTTACCATGTGCAATCATAAAATAGTCTAATATCTTCATTTTTCCAACATACGTAGCTATTACCCTCGAAAACTAAAACTTTTGACATAGGAAAAGAGCCTTTAATCACATTCGTTCCCATTTGCAATTATAAAATAGTCTAATATCTTCATTTTTTCAACATATGTAGCTATTACCCTCGAAAACTAAAACTTTTGACATAGGAAAAGAGCCTTTAATCAAATTCTTTACCATTTGCAATCATAAAATAGTCTAATATCTTCATTTTTTCAACATACATAGCTATTACCCTCGAAAACTAAAACTTTTGACATAGGAAAAGAGCCTTTAATCAAATTCTTTACCATTTGCAATCATAAAATAGTCTAATATCTTCATTTTTTCAACATACATAGCTATTACCCTCGAAAACTAAAACTTTTGACATAGGAAAAGAGCCTTTAATCACATTCTTTACCATGTGCAATCATAAAATAGTCTAATATCTTCATTTTTCCAACATACGTAGCTATTACCCTCGAAAACGAAAACTTTTGAAATAGGAAAAGACCCTTTAATCACATTCTTTACCATTTGCAATCATAAAATAGTCTAATATCTTCATTTTTTCAACATACGTTGCTATTACCCTCGAAAACTAAAACTTTTGAATTAGGAAAAGAGCCTTTAAGCACTTTCTTTACCATGTGCAATAATAAAATAGTCTAATATCTTCATTTTTCCAACATACGTAGCTATTACCCTCGAAAACTAAAACTTTTGACATAGGAAAAGAGCCTTTAATCACATTCTTTACCATGTGCAATCATAAAATAGTCTAATATCTTCATTTTTCCAACATACGTAGCTATTACCCTCGAAAACGAAAACTTTTGAAATAGGAAAAGAGCCTTTAATCACATTCTTTACCATTTGCAATCATAAAATAGTCTAATATCTTCATTTTTTCAACACACGTAGCTATTACCCTCGAAAACTAAAACTTTTGAAATAGGAAAAGAGCCTTTAAGCACTTTCTTTACCATGTGCAATCAAAAAATAGTCTAATATCTTCATTTTTCCAACAAACGTAGCTATTACCCTCGAAAACTAAAACTTTTGACATAGGAAAGAGCCTTTAATCACATTCTTTACCATTTGCAATCATAAAATAGTCTAATATCTTCATTTTTTCAACATACGTAGCTATTACCCTCGAAACCTAAAACTTTTGACATAGGAAAAGAGCCTTTAGTCACATTCTTTACCATTTGCAATCATAAAATAGTCTAATATCTTCATTTTTCCAACATACGTAGCTATTACCCTCGAAAACGAAAACTTTTGAAATAGGAAAAGAGCCTTTAATCACATTCTTTACCATTTGCAATCATAAAATAGTCTAATATCTTCATTTTTTCAACATACGTAGCTATTACCCTCGAAAACTAAACTTTTGACATAGGAAAAGAGCCTTTAATCACATTCTTTACCATTTGCAATCATAAAATAGTCTAATATTTTCATTTTTTCAACTTACGTAGCTATTACCCTCGAAAACTAAAACTTTTGACATAGAAAAAGAGCCTTTAATCACCATCTTTACCATTTGCAATCATAAAATAGTCTAATATCTTCATTTTTTCAACATACGTAGCTATTAACCTCGAAAACTAAACTTTTGAAATAGGAAAAGAGCCTTTAAGCACTTTCTTTACCATGTGCAATCATAAAATAGTCTAATATCTTCATTTTTCCAACATACGTAGCTATTACCCTCGAAAGATAAAACTTTTGAAATAGGAAAAGAGCCTTTAAGCACTTTCTTTACCATGTGCAATCATAAAATAGTCTAATATCTTCATTTTTCCAACATACGTAGCTATTACCCTCGAAAACTAAAACTTTTGACATAGGAAAAGAGCCTTTAATCACATTCTTTACCATGTGCAATCATAAAATAGTCTAATATCTTCATTTTTCCAACATACGTAGCTATTAACCTCGAAAACGAAAACTTTTGAAATAGGAAAAGAGCCTTTAATCACATTCTTTACCATTTGCAATCATAAAATAGTCGAATATCTTAATTTTTTCAACATACCTAGCTATTACCCTCGAAAACTAAAACTTTTGAAATTGGAAAAGAGCCTTTAAGCACTTTCTTTACCATGTGCAATCATAAAATAGTCTAATATCTTCATTTTTCCAACATACGTAGCTATTACCCTCGAAAACTAAACTTTTGAAATAGGAAAAGAGCCTTTAATCACATTCTTTACCATTTGCAATCATAAAATAGTCTAATATCTTCATTTTTCCAACATACGTAGCTATTACCCTCGAAAACTAAAACTTTTGACATAGGAAAAGAGTCTTTAATCACATTCTTTACCATATGCAATCATAAAATAGTCTAATATCTTCATTTTTTCAACATACGTAGCTATTACCCTCGAAAACTAAAACTTTTGACATAGGAAAAGAGCCTTTAATCACATTCTTTGACATTTGCAATCATAAAATAGTCTAATATCTTCATTTTTTCAACATACATAGCTATTACCCTCGAAAACTAAAACTTTTGACATAGGAAAAGAGCCTTTAATCACATTCTTTACCATGTGCAATCATAAAATAGTCTAATATCTTCATTTTTCCAACATACGTAGCTATTACCCTCGAAAACGAAAACTTTTGAAATAGGAAAAGAGCCTTTAATCACATTCTTTACCATTTGCAATCATAAAATAGTCTAATATCTTCATTTTTTCAACATACGTAGCTATTACCCTCGAAAACTAAAACTTTTGAATTAGGAAAAGAGGCTTTAAGCACTTTCTTTACCATGTGCAATAATAAAATAGTCTAATGTTTTCATTTTTCCAACATACGTAGCTATTACCCTCGAAAACTAAAACTTTTGACATAGGAAAAGAGCCTTTAATCACATTCTTTACCATGTGCAATCATAAAATAGTCTAATATCTTCATTTTTCCAACATACGTAGCTATTACCCTCGAAAACGAAAACTTTTGAAATAGGAAAAGAGCCTTTAATCACATTCTTTACCATTTGCAATCATAAAATAGTCTAATATCTTCATTTTTTCAACATACGTAGCTATTACCCTCAAAAACTAAAACTTTTGAAATAGAAAAGAGCCTTTACGCACTTTCTTTACCATGTGCAATCATAAAATAGTCTAATATCTTCATTTTTCCGACATACGTAGCTATTACCCTCGAAAACTAAAACTTTTGACATAGGAAAAGAGCCTTTAATCACATTCTTTACCATTTGCAATCATAAAATAGTCTAATATCTTCATTTTTTCAACATACGTAGCTATTACCCTCGAAACCTAAAACTTTTGACTTAGGAAAAGAGCCTTTAGTCACATTCTTTACCATTTGCAATCATAAAATAGTCTAATATCTTCATTTTTCCAACATACGTAGCTATTACCCTCGAAAACGAAAACTTTTGAAATAGGAAAAGAGCCTTTAATCACATTCTTTACCATTTGCAATCATAAAATAGTCTAATATCTTTATTTTTTCAACATACGTAGCTATTACCCTCGAAAACTAAAACTTTTGACATAGGAAAAGAGCCTTTAATCACATTCTTTACCATTTGCAATCATAAAATAGTCTAATATTTTCATTTTTTCAATATACGTAGCTATTACCCTCGAAAACTAAAACTTTTGACATAGGAAAAGAGCTTTAATCACATTCTTTACCATTTGCAATCATAAAATAGTCTAATATCTTCATTTTTTCAACATACGTAGCTATTAACCTCGAAAACTAAAACTTTTGAAATAGGAAAAGAGCCTTTAAGCACTTTCTTTACCATGTGTAATCATAAAATAGTCTAATATCTTCATTTTTCCAACATACGTAGCTATTACCCTCGAAAACTAAAACTTTTGAAATAGGAAAAGAGCCTTTAAGCACTTTCTTTACCATGTGCAATCATAAAATAGTCTAATATCTTCATTTTTTCAACATACGTAGCTATTACCCTCGAAAACTAAAACTTTTGAAATAGGAAAAGAGCCTTTAATCACATTCTTTACCATGTGCAATCATAAAATAGTCTAATATCTTCATTTTTTCTACATACGTAGCTATTACCCTCGAAAACTAAAACTTTTGAAATAGGAAAAGAGCCTTTAATCACATTCTTTACCATTTGCAATCATAAAATAGTCTAATATCTTTATTTTTTCAACATACGTAGCTATTACCCTCGAAAACTAAAACTTTTGACATAGGAAAAGAGCCTTTAATCACATTCTTTACCATTTGCAATCATAAAATAGTCTAATATTTTCATTTTTTCAATATACGTAGCTATTACCCTCGAAAACTAAAACTTTTGACATAGGAAAAGAGCCTTTAATCACATTCTTTACAATTTGCAATCATAAAATAGTCTAATATCTTTATTTTTTCAACATACGTAGCTATTACCCTCGAAAACTAAGACTTTTGACTTAGGAAAAGAGCCTTTAATCACATTCTTTACCATGTGCAATCATAAAATAGTCTAATATCTTCATTTTTCCAACATACGTAGCTATTACCCTCGAAAACGAAAACTTTTGAAATAGGAAAAGAGCCTTTAATCACTTTCTTTACCATGTGCAATCATAAAATAGTCTAATATCTTCATTTTTCCAAAATACGTAGCTATTTACCCTCGAAAACTAAAACTTTTGACATAGGAAAAGAGCCTTTAATCACATTCTTTACCATGTGCAATCATAAAATAGTCTAATATCTTCATTTTTTCAACATACGTAGCTATTACCCTCGAAAACTAAAACTTTTGCCATAGAAAAAGAGCCTTTAATCACATTCTTTACCATATGCAATCATAAAATAGTCTAATATCTTCATTTTTCCAAAATACGTAGCTATTACCCTCGAAAACTAAAACTTTTGACATAGGAAAAGAGCCTTTAATCACATTCGTTACCATTTGCAATTATAAAATAGTCTAATATCTTCATTTTTTCAACATACGTAGCTATTACCCTCGAAACTAAAACTTTTGACATAGGAAAAGAGCCTTTAATCACATTCGTTACCATTTGCAATTATAAAATAGTCTAATATCTTCATTTTTTCAACATATGTAGCTATTACCCTCGAAAACTAAAACTTTTGACATAGGAAAATAGCCTTTAATCACATTCTTTACCATTTGCAATCATAAAATAGTCTAATATCTTCATTTTTTCAACATACGTAGCTATTACCCTCGAAAACTAAAACTTTTGACATAGGAAAAGAGCCTTTAATCACATTCTTTACCATGTGCAATCATAAAATAGTCTAATATCTTCATTTTTCCAACATACGTAGCTATTACCCTCGAAAACGAAAACTTTTGAAATAGGAAAAGAGCCTTTAATCACATTCTTTACCATTTGCAATCATAAAATAGTCTAATATCTTCATTTTTTCAACATACGTTGCTATTACCCTCAAAAACTAAAACTTTTGAATTAGGAAAAGTGCCTTTAAGCACTTTCTTTACCATGTGCAATAATAAAATAGTCTAATATCTTCATTTTTCCAACATACGTAGCTATTATCCTCGAAAACTAAAACTTTTGACATAGGAAAAGAGCCTTTAATCACATTCTTTACCATGTGCAATCATAAAATAGTCTAATATCTTCATTTTTCCAACATACGTAGCTATTACCCTCGAAAACGAAAACTTTTGAAATAGGAAAAGAGCCTTTAATCACATTCTTTACCATTTGCAATCATAAAATAGTCTAATATCTTATTTTTTTCAACATACGTAGCTATTACCCTCGAAAACTAAAACTTTTGAAATAGGAAAAGAGCCTTTAAGCACTTTCTTTACCATGTGCAATCAAAAAATAGTCTAATATCTTCATTTTTCCAACATACGTAGCTATTACCCTCGAAAACTAAAACTTTTGACATAGGAAAAGAGCCTTTAATCACATTCTTTACCATTTGCAATCATAAAATAGTCTAATATCTTCATTTTTTCAACATACGTAGCTATTACCCTCGAAACCTAAAACTTTTGACATAGGAAAAGAGCCTTTAGTCACATTCTTTACCATTTGCAATCATAAAATAGTCTAATATCTTCATTTTTCCAACATACGTAGCTATTACCCTCGAAAACGAAAACTTTTGAAATAGGAAAAGAGCCTTTAATCACATTCTTTACCATTTGCAATCATAAAATAGTCTAATATCTTCATTTTTTCAACATACGTAGCTATTACCCTCAAAAACTAAAACTTTTGACATAGGAAAAGAGCCTTTAATCACATTTTTTACCATTTGCAATCATAAAATAGTCTAATATCTTCATTTTTTCAACATACGTAGCTATTACACTCGAAAACTAAAACTTTTGACATAGGAAAAGAGCCTTTAAATCACATTCTTTACCATTTGCAATCATAAAATAGTCTAATATCTTCATTTTTTCAACATACGTAGCTATTAACCTCGAAAACTAAAACTTTTGAAATAGGAAAAGAGCCTTTAAGCACTTTCTTTACCATGTGCAATCATAAAATAGTCTAATATCTTCATTTTTCCAACATACGTAGCTATTACCCTCGAAAACTAAAACTTTTGAAATAGGAAAAAAGCCTTTAAGCACTTTCTTTACCATGTGCAATCATAAAATAGTCTAATATCTTCATTTTTCCAACATACGTAGCTATTACCCTCGAAAACTAAAACTTTTGACATAGGAAAAGAGCCTTTAATCACATTCTTTGCCATGTGCAATCATAAAATAGTCTAATATCTTCATTTTTCCAACATACGTAGCTATTACCCTCGAAATTTAAAACTTTTGAAATAGGAAAAGAGCCTTTAATCACATTCTTTACCATTTGCAATCATAAAATAGTCTAATATCTTCATTTTTCACATACGTAGCTATTACCCTCGAAAACTAAAACTTTTGACATAGGAAAAGAGCCTTTAATCACATTCTTTACCATATGCAATCATAAAATAGTCTAATATCTTCATTTTTTCAACATACGTAGCTATTACCCTCGAAAACTAAAACTTTTGACATAGGAAAAGAGATTTTAATCACATTCTTTGACATTTGCAATCATAAAATAGTCTAATATCTTCATTTTTTCAACATACGTAGCTATTACCCTCGAAAACTAAAACTTTTGACATAGGAAAAGAGCCTTTAATCACATTCTTTACCATGTGCAATCATAAAATAGTCTAATATCTTCATTTTTCCAACATACGTAGCTATTACCCTCGAAAACGAAAACTTTTGAAATAGGAAAAGAGCCTTTAATCACATTTTTTACCATTTGCAATCATAAAATAGTCTAATATCTTCATTTTTTCAACATACGTAGCTATTACCCTCGAAAACTAAAACTTTTGAATTAGGAAAAGAGCCTTTAAGCACTTTCTTTACCATGTGCAATAATAAGATAGTCTAATATCTTCATTTTTCCAACATACGTAGCTATTACCCTCGAAAACTAAAACTTTTGACATAGGAAAAGAGCCTTTAATCACATTCTTTACCATGTGCAATCATAAAATAGTCTAATATCTTCATTTTTCCAACATACGTAGCTATTACCCTCGAAAACGAAAACTTTTGAAATAGGAAAAGAGCCTTTAATCACATTCTTTACCATTTGCAATCATAAAATAGTCTAATATCTTCATTTTTTCAACATACGTAGCTATTACCCTCGAAAACTAAAACTTTTGAAATAGGAAAAGAGCCTTTAAGCACTTTCTTTACCATGTGCAATCATAAAATAGTCTAATATCTTCATTTTTCCAACATACGTAGCTATTACCCTCGAAAACTAAAACTTTTGACATAGGAAAAGAGCCTTTAATCACATTCTTTACCATTTGCAATCATAAAATAGTCTAATATCTTCATTTTTTCAACATACGTAGCTATTACCCTCGAAACCTAAAACTTTTGACTTAGGAAAAGAGCCTTTAGTCACATTCTTTACCATTTGCAATCATAAAATAGTCTAATATCTTCATTTTTCCAACATACGTAGCTATTACCCTCGAAAACAAAAACTTTTGAAATAGGAAAAGAGCCTTTAATCACATTCTTTACCATTTGCAATCATAAAATAGTCTAATATCTTTATTTTTTCAACATACGTAGCTATTACCCTCGAAAACTAAAACTTTTGACATAGGAAAAGAGCCTTTAATCACATTCTTTACCATTTGCAATACTAAAATAGTCTAATATTTTCATTTTTTCAATATACGTAGCTATTACCCTCGAAAACTAAAACTTTTGACATAGGAAAAGAGCCTTTAATCACATTCTTTACCATTTGAAATCATAAAATAGTCTAATATCTTCATTTTTTCAACATACGTAGCTATTAACCTCGAAAACTAAAACTTTTGAAATAGGAAAAGAGCCTTTAAGCACTTTCTTTACCATGTTTAATCATAAAATAGTCTAATATCTTCATTTTTCCAACATACGTAGCTATTACCCTCGAAAACTAAAACTTTTTAAATAGGAAAAGAGCCTTTAAGCTCTTTCTTTACCATGTGCAATCAAAAAATAGTCTAATATCTTCATTTTTTCCAACATACGTAGCTATTACCCTCGAAAACTAAAACTTTTGACATAGGAAAAGAGCCTTTAATCACATTCTTTACCATGTGCAATCATAAAATAGTCTAATATCTTCATTTTTCCAACATACGTAGCTATTACCCTCGAAAACTAAAACTTTTGAAATAGGAAAAAAGCCTTTAAGCACTTTCTTTACCATGTACAATCATAAAATAGTCTAATATCTTCATTTTTTCAACATACGTAGCTATTACCCTCGAAAACTAAAACTTTTGAAATAGGAAAAGAGCCTTTAATCACATTTTTTACCATGTGCAATCATAAAATAGTCTAATATCTTCATTTTTTCAACATACGTAGCTATTACCCTCGAAAACTAAAACTTTTGACATAGGAAAAGAGCCTTTAATCACATTCTTTACCATTTGCAATCATAAAATAGTCTAATATCTTCATTTTTTCAACATACATAGCTATTACCCTCGAAAACTAAAACTTTTGACATAGGAAAAGAGCCTTTAATCACATTCGTTACCATTTGCAATCATAAAATAGTCTAATAACTTCATTTTTCCAACATAGGTAGCTATTACCCTCGAAAACTAAAACTTTTGAAATAGGAAAAGAGCCTTTAAGCACTTTCTTTACCATGTGCAATCATAAAATAGTCTAATATCTTCATTTTTCCAACATACGTAGCTATTACCCTCGAAAACTAAAACTTTTGCCATAGAAAAAGAGCCTTTAATCACATTCTTTACCATGTGCAATCATAAAATAGTCTAATATCTTCATTTTTCCAAAATACGTAGCTATTACCCTCGAAAACTAAAACTTTTGACATAGGAAAAGAGCCTTTAATCACATTCGTTACCATTTGCAATTATAAAATAGTCTAATATCTTCATTTTTTCAACATACGTAGCTATTACCCTCGAAAACTAAAACTTTTGACATAGGAAAAGAGCCTTTAATCACATTCGTTACCATTTGCAATTATAAAATAGTCTAATATCTTCATTTTTTCAACATATGTAGCTATTACCCTCGAAAACTAAAACTTTTGACATAGGAAAATAGCCTTTAATCACATTCTTTACCATTTGCAATCATAAAATAGTCTAATATCTTCATTTTTTCAACATACGTAGCTATTACCCTCGAAAACTAAAACTTTTGACATAGAAAAAGAGCCTTTAATCACATTCTTTACCATGTGCAATCATAAAATAGTCTAATATCTTCATTTTTCCAACATACGTAGCTATTACCCTCGAAAACGAAAACTTTTGAAATAGGAAAAGAGCCTTTAATCACATTCTTTACCATTTGCAATCATAAAATAGTCTAATATCTTCATTTTTTCAACATACGTTGCTATTACCCTCAAAAACTAAAACTTTTGAATTAGGAAAAGTGCCTTTAAGCACTTTCTTTACCATGTGCAATAATAAAATAGTCTAATATCTTCATTTTTCCAACATACGTAGCTATTATCCTCGAAAACTAAAACTTTTGACATAGGAAAAGAGCCTTTAATCACATTCTTTACCATGTGCAATCATAAAATAGTCTAATATCTTCATTTTTCCAACATACGTAGCTATTACCCTCGAAAACGAAAACTTTTGAAATAGGAAAAGAGCCTTTAATCACATTCTTTACCATTTGCAATCATAAAATAGTCTAATATCTTATTTTTTTCAACATACGTAGCTATTACCCTCGAAAACTAAAACTTTTGAAATAGGAAAAGAGCCTTTAAGCACTTTCTTTACCATGTGCAATCAAAAAATAGTCTAATATCTTCATTTTTCCAACATACGTAGCTATTACCCTCGAAAACTAAAACTTTTGACATAGGAAAAGAGCCTTTAATCACATTCTTTACCATTTGCAATCATAAATAGTCTAATATCTTCATTTTTTCAACATACGTAGCTATTACCCTCGAAACCTAAAACTTTTGACATAGGAAAAGAGCCTTTAGTCACATTCTTTACCATTTGCAATCATAAAATAGTCTAATATCTTCATTTTTCCAACATACGTAGCTATTACCCTCGAAAACGAAAACTTTTGAAATAGGAAAAGAGCCTTTAATCACATTCTTTACCATTTGCAATCATAAAATAGTCTAATATCTTCATTTTTTCAACATACGTAGCTATTACCCTCGAAAACTAAAACTTTTGACATAGGAAAAGAGCCTTTAATCACATTCTTTACCATTTGCAATCATAAAATAGTCTAATATCTTCATTTTTTCAACATACGTAGCTATTAACCTCGAAAACTAAAACTTTTGAAATAGGAAAAGAGCCTTTAATCACATTCTTTACCATTTGCAATCATAAAATATTCTAATATCTTCATTTTTCCAACATACGTAGCTATTACCCTCGAAAACTAAAACTTTTGAAATAGGAAAAGAGCCTTTAAGCACTTTCTTTACCATGTGCAATCATAAAATAGTCTAATATCTTCATTTTTCCTACATACGTAGCTATTACCCTCGAAAACTAAAACTTTTGACATAGGAAAAGAGCCTTTAATCACATTCTTTGCCATGTGCAATCATAAAATAGTCTAATATCTTCATTTTTCCAACATACGTAGCTATTACCCTCGAAAACTAAAACTTTTGAAATAGGAAAAGAGCCTTTAATCACATTCTTTACCATTTGCAATCATAAAATAGTCTAATATCTTCATTTTTCCAACATACGTAGCTATTACCCTCGAAAACTAAAACTTTGACATAGGAAAAGAGCCTTTAATCACATTCTTTACCATATGCAATCATAAAATAGTCTAATATCTTCATTTTTTCAACATACGTAGCTATTACCCTCGAAAACTAAAACTTTTGACATAGGAAAAGAGATTTTAATCACATTCTTTGACATTTGCAATCATAAAATAGTCTAATATCTTCATTTTTTCAACATACGTAGCTATTACCCTCGAAAACTAAAACTTTTGACATAGGAAAAGAGCCTTTAATCACATTCTTTACCATGTGCAATCATAAAATAGTCTAATATCTTCATTTTTCCAACATACGTAGCTATTACCCTCGAAAACGAAAACTTTTGAAATAGGAAAAGAGCCTTTAATCACATTCTTTACCATTTGCAATCATAAAATAGTCTAATATCTTCATTTTTTCAACATACGTAGCTATTACCCTCGAAAACTAAAACTTTTGAATTAGGAAAAGAGCCTTTAAGCACTTTCTTTACCATGTGCAATAATAAAATAGTCTAATATCTTCATTTTTCCAACATACGTAGCTATTACCCTCGAAAACTAAAACTTTTGACATAGGAAAAGAGCCTTTAATCACATTCTTTACCATGTGCAATCATAAAATAGTCTAATATCTTCATTTTTCCAACATACGTTGCTATTACCCTCGAAAACGAAAACTTTTGAAATAGGAAAAGAGCCTTTAATCACATTCTTTACCATTTGCAATCATAAAATAGTCTAATATCTTCATTTTTTCAACATACGTAGCTATTACCCTCGAAAACTAAAACTTTTGAAATAGGAAAAGAGCCTTTAAGCACTTTCTTTACCATGTGCAATCATAAAATAGTTTAATATCTTCATTTTTCCAACATACGTAGCTATTACCCTCGAAAACTAAAACTTTTGACATAGGAAAAGAGCCTTTAATCACATTCTTTACCATTTGCAATCATAAAATAGTCTAATATCTTCATTTTTTCAACATACGTAGCTATTACCCTCGAAACCTAAAACTTTTGACTTAGGAAAAGAGCCTTTAGTCACATTCTTTACCATTTGCAATCATAAAATAGTCTAATATCTTCATTTTTCCAACATACGTAGCTATTACCCTCGAAAACAAAACTTTTGAAATAGGAAAAGAGCCTTTAATCACATTCTTTACCATTTGCAATCATAAAATAGTCTAATATCTTTATTTTTTCAACATCCGTAGCTATTACCCTCGAAAACTAAAACTTTTGACATAGGAAAAGAGCCTTTAATCACATTCTTTACCATGTGCAATCATAAAATAGTCTAATATCTTCATTTTTCCAAAATACGTAGCTATTAACCTCGAAAACTAAAACTTTTGAAATAGGAAAAGAGCCTTTAATCACATTCTTTACCATTTGCAATCATAAAATATTCTAATATCTTCATTTTTCCAACATACGTAGCTATTACCCTCGAAAACTAAAACTTTTGAAATAGGAAAAGAGCCTTTAAGCACTTTCTTTACCATGTGCAATCATAAAATAGTCTAATATCTTCATTTTTCCTACATACGTAGCTATTACCCTCGAAAACTAAAACTTTTGACATAGGAAAAGAGCCTTTAATCACATTCTTTGCCATGTGCAATCATAAAATAGTCTAATATCTTCATTTTTCCAACATACGTAGCTATTACCCTCGAAAACTAAAACTTTTGAAATAGGAAAAGAGCCTTTAATCACATTCTTTACCATTTGCAATCATAAAATAGTCTAATATCTTCATTTTTCCAACATACGTAGCTATTACCCTCGAAAACTAAAACTTTTGACATAGGAAAAGAGCCTTTAATCACATTCTTTACCATATGCAATCATAAAATAGTCTAATATCTTCATTTTTTCAACATACGTAGCTATTACCCTCGAAAACTAAAACTTTTGACATAGGAAAAGAGATTTTAATCACATTCTTTGACATTTGCAATCATAAAATAGTCTAATATCTTCATTTTTTCAACATACGTAGCTATTACCCTCGAAAACTAAAACTTTTGACATAGGAAAAGAGCCTTTAATCACATTCTTTACCATGTGCAATCATAAAATAGTCTAATATCTTCATTTTTCCAACATACGTAGCTATTACCCTCGAAAACGAAAACTTTTGAAATAGGAAAAGAGCCTTAATCACATTCTTTACCATTTGCAATCATAAAATAGTCTAATATCTTCATTTTTTCAACATACGTAGCTATTACCCTCGAAAACTAAAACTTTTGAATTAGGAAAAGAGCCTTTAAGCACTTTCTATACCATGTGCAATAATAAAATAGTCTAATATCTTCATTTTTCCAACATACGTAGCTATTACCCTCGAAAACTAAAACTTTTGACATAGGAAAAGAGCCTTTAATCACATTCTTTACCATGTGCAATCATAAAATAGTCTAATATCTTCATTTTTCCAACATACGTTGCTATTACCCTCGAAAACGAAAACTTTTGAAATAGGAAAAGAGCCTTTAATCACATTCTTTACCATTTGCAATCATAAAATAGTCTAATATCTTCATTTTTTTCAACATACGTAGCTATTACCCTCGAAAACTAAAACTTTTGAAATAGGAAAAGAGCCTTTAAGCACTTTCTTTACCATGTGCAATCATAAAATAGTTTAATATCTTCATTTTTCCAACATACGTAGCTATTACCCTCGAAAACTAAAACTTTTGACATAGGAAAAGAGCCTTTAATCACATTCTTTACCATTTGCAATCATAAAATAGTCTAATATCTTCATTTTTTCAACATACGTAGCTATTACCCTCGAAACTAAAACTTTTGACTTAGGAAAAGAGCCTTTAGTCACATTCTTTACCATTTGCAATCATAAAATAGTCTAATATCTTCATTTTTCCAACATACGTAGCTATTACCCTCGAAAACAAAAACTTTTGAAATAGGAAAAGAGCCTTTAATCACATTCTTTACCATTTGCAATCATAAAATAGTCTAATATCTTTATTTTTTCAACATCCGTAGCTATTACCCTCGAAAACTAAAACTTTTGACATAGGAAAAGAGCCTTTAATCACATTCTTTACCATGTGCAATCATAAAATAGTCTAATATCTTCATTT
>NW_027064313.1:0-26939 GCF_032884065.1 Artemia franciscana
TTTGCAGTCATAAAATAGTCTAATATCTTCATTTTTTCAACATACGTAGCTATTACCCTCGAAAACTAAAACTTTTGAAATAGGAAAAGAGCCTTTAATCACATTCTTTACCATTTGCAATCATAAAATAGTCTAATATCTTCATTTTTTCAACATACTTAGCTATTACCCTCGAAAACTAAAACTATTGAAATAGGAAAAGAGCCTTTAATCACATTCTTTACCATTTGCAATCATAAAATTGTCTAATATCTTCATTTTTTTAACAGACAAAGCTCTTACCCTCGAAAACTAAAACTTTTGAAATAGGAAAAGAGCCTTTAATCACATTCTTTACCATTTGCAATCATAAAATAGTCTAGTATCTTCATTTTTTCAACATACGTAGCTATTACCCTCGAAAACTAAAACTTTTGAAATAGGAAAAGAGCCTTTAATCACATTCTTTACCACGTGCAATCATAAAATTGTCTAATATCTTCATTTTTTCAACATACGTAGCTATTACCCTCGAAAACTAAAACTTTTGACATAGGAAAAGAGCCTTTAATCACATTCTTTACCATTTGCAACCATAAAAGAGTCTAATATCTTCATTTTTTCAACATACGTAGCTATTACCCTCGAAAACTAAAACTATTGAAATAGGAAAAGAGCCTTTAATCACATTCTTTACCATTTGCAATCATAAAATAGTCTAATATCTTCATTTTTTCGACATACGTAGCTATTACCCCCGAAAACTAAAACTTTTGAAATAGGAAAAGAGCCTTTAATCACATTCTTTACCATTTGCAATCATAAAATAGTCTAATATCTTCATTTTTTTCAACATACGTAGCTATTACCCTCGAAAACTAAAACTTTTGAAATAGGAAAAGAGCCTTTAATCACATTCTTTACCATGTGCAATCATAAAATAGTCTAATATCTTCATTTTTTCAACATACGTAGCTATTACCCTCGAAAACTAAAACTTTTGAAATAGGAAAAGAGCCTTTAATCACATTCTTTACCATGTGCAATCATAAAATAGTCTAATATCTTCATTTTTTCAACATACGTAGCTATTACCCTCGAAAACTAAAACTTTTGATTGAAATAGGAAAAGAGCCTTTAATCACATTCTTTACCACGTGCAATCATAAAATTGTCTAATATCTTCATTTTTTCCACAGACAAAGCTATTACCCTCGAAAACTAAAACTTTTAAAATAGGAAAAGAGCCTTTAATCACATTCTTTACCATTTGCAATCATAAAATAGTCTAATATCTTCATTTTTTCAACATACGTAGCTATTATCCCTGAAAACTAAAACTTTTGAAATAGGAAAAGAGCCTTTAATCAGATTCTTTACCATTTGCAATCATAAAATAGTCTAATATCTTCATTTTTTCAACATACGTAGCTATTACCCTCGAAAACTAAAACTTTTGAAATAGGAAAAGAGCCTTTAATCACATTCTTTACCATGTGCAATCATAAAATAGTCTAATATCTTCATTTTTTCAACTTACGTTGCTATTACCCTTGAAAACTAAAACTTTTGACATAGGAAAAGAGCCTTTAATCACATTCTTTACCATGTGCAATCATAAAATTGTCTAATATCTTCATTTTTTCAACATACGTAGCTATTACCATCGAAAAATAAAACTTTTGACATAGGAAAAGAGCCTTTAATCACATTCTTTACCATGTGCAATCATAAAATTGTCTAATATCTTCATTTTTTTCAACATACGTAGCTATTACCATCGAAAAATAAAACTTTTGACATAGGAAAAGAGCCTTTAATCACATTCTTTACCATTTGCAATCATAAAATAGTCTAATATCTTCATTTTTTCAACATACGTAGCTATTACCCTCAAAAACTAAAACTTTTGAAATAGGAAAAGAGCCTTTAATCACATTCTTTACCATGTGCAATCATAAAATTGTCTAATATCTTCATTTTTTCCACAGACAAAGCTATTACCCTCGAAAACAAAAACTTTTAAAATAGGAAAAGAGCCTTTAATCACATTCTTTACCATTTGCAATCATAAAATAGTCTAATATCTTCATTTTTTCAACATACGTAGCTATTACCACCGAAAGCTAAAACTTTTGAAATAGGAAAAGAGCCTTTAATCACATTCTTTACCATGTGCAATCATAAAATAGTCTAATATCTTCATTTTTTCAACATACGTTGCTATTACCCTCGAAAACTAAAACTTTTGACATAGGAAAAGATCCTTTAATCACATTCTTTACCATTTGCAACCATAAAATAGTCTAATATCTTCATTTTTTCCACAGACATAGCTATTACCCTCAAAAACTAAAACTTTTGAAATAGGAAAAGAGCCTTTAATCACATTCTTTACCATTTGCAATCATAAAATAGTCTAATATCTTCATTTTTTCAACATACGTAGCTATTACCCTCGAAAACTAAAACTTTTGAAATAGGAAAAGAGCCTTTAATCACATTCTTTACCATTTGCAATCATAAAATAGTCTAATATCTTCATTTTTTCAACATACTTAGCTATTACCCTCGAAAACTAAAACTATTGAAATAGGAAAAGAGCCTTTAATCACATTCTTTACCATTTGCAATCATAAAATTGTCTAATATCTTCATTTTTTTAACAGACAAAGCTCTTACCCTCGAAAACTAAAACTTTTGAAATAGGAAAAGAGCCTTTAATCACATTCTTTACCATTTGCAATCATAAAATAGTCTAATATCTTCATTTTTTCAACATACGTAGCTATTACCCTCGAAAACTAAAACTTTTGACATAGGAAAAGAGCCTTTAATCACATTCTTTACCATTTGCAACCATAAAATAGTCTAATATCTTCATTTTTTCAACATACGTAGCTATTACCCTCGAAAACTAAAACTATTGAAATAGGAAAAGAGCCTTTAATCACATTCTTTACCATTTGCAATCATAAAATAGTCTAATATCTTCATTTTTTCAACATACGTAGCTATTACCCTCGAAAACTAAAACTTTTGAAATAGGAAAAGAGCTTTTAATCACATTCTTTACCATGTGCAATCATAAAATAGTCTAATATCTTCATTTTTTCAACATACGTAGCTATTACCCTCGAAAACTAAAACTTTTGAAATAGGAAAAGAGCCTTTAATCACATTCTTTACCATGTGCAATCATAAAATAGTCTAATATCTTCATTTTTTCAACATACGTAGCTATTACCCTCGAAAACTAAAACTTTTGAAATAGGAAAAGAGCCTTTAATCACATTCTTTACCACGTGCAATCATAAAATTGTCTAATATCTTCATTTTTTCCACAGACAAAGCTATTACCCTCGAAAACTAAAACTTTTAAAATAGGAAAAGAGCCTTTAATCACATTCTTTACCATTTGCAATCATAAAATAGTCTAATATCTTCATTTTTTCAACATACGTAGCTATTATCCCCGAAAACTAAAACTTTTGAAATAGGAAAAGAGCCTTTAATCAGATTCTTTACCATTTACAATCATAAAATAGTCTAATATCTTCATTTTTTCAACATACGTAGCTATTACCCTCGAAAACTAAAACTTTTGAAATAGGAAAAGAGCCTTTAATCACATTCTTTACCATGTGCAATCATAAAATAGTCTAATATCTTCATTTTTTCAACTTACGTTGCTATTACCCTTGAAAACTAAAACTTTTGACATAGGAAAAGAGCCTTTAATCACATTCTTTACCATGTGCAATCATAAAATTGTCTAATATCTTCATTTTTTCAACATACGTAGCTATTACCATCGAAAAATAAAACTTTTGACATAGGAAAAGAGCCTTTAATCACATTCTTTACCATGTGCAATCATAAAATTGTCTAATATCTTCATTTTTTCAACATACGTAGCTATTACCATCGAAAAATAAAACTTTTGACATAGGAAAAGAGCCTTTAATCACATTCTTTACCATTTGCAATCATAAAATAGTCTAATAT
Source organism: Artemia franciscana (assembly GCF_032884065.1). NCBI lineage: Eukaryota > Metazoa > Arthropoda > Branchiopoda > Anostraca > Artemiidae > Artemia > Artemia franciscana. The sequence continues at coordinate 3,988 of NW_027064313.1, forward strand.
CTTCATTTTTTTCAACATACGTAGCTATTACCCTCGAAAACTAAAACTTTTGAAATAGGAAAAGAGCCTTTAATCACATTCTTTACCATGTGCAATCATTAAAATTGTCTAATATCTTCATTTTTTCCACAGACAAAGCTATTACCCTCGAAAACTAAAACTTTTAAAATAGGAAAAGAGCCCTTTAATCACATTCTTTACCATTTGCAATCATAAAATAGTCTAATATCTTCATTTTTTCAACATACGTAGCTATTACCACCGAAAGCTAAAACTTTTGAAATAGGAAAAGAGCCTTTAATCACATTCTTTACCATGTGCAATCATAAAATAGTCTAATATCTTCATTTTTTCAACATACGTTGCTATTACCCTCGAAAACTAAAACTTTTGACATAGGAAAAGAGCCTTTAATCACATTCTTTACCATTTGCAACCATTAAATAGTCTAATATCTTCATTTTTTCCACAGACATAGCTATTACCCTCAAAAACTAAAACTTTTGAAATAGGAAAAGAGCCTTTAATCACATTCTTTACCATTTGCAATCATAAAATAGTCTAATATCTTCATTTTTTCAACATACGTAGCTATTACCCTCGAAAACTGAAACTTTTGAAATAGGAAAAGAGCCTTTAATCACATTCTTTACCATTTGCAATCATAAAATAGTCTAATATCTTCATTTTTTCAACATACGTAGCTATTACCCTCGAAAAGTAAAACTATTGAAATAGGAAAAGAGCCTTTAATCACATTCTTTACCATTTGCAATCATAAAATAGTCTAATATCTTCATTTTTTCAACATACGTAGCTATTATCCCGAAAACTAAAACTTTTAAAATAGGAAAAGAGCCTTTAATCACATTCTTTACCATTTGCAATCATAAAATAGTCTAATATCTTCATTTTTTCAACATACGTAGCTATTACCCTCGAAAACTAAAACTTTTGAAATAGGAAAAGAGCCTTTAATAACATTCTTTAGCATGTGCAATCATAAAATCGTTTAATATCTTCATTTTTTCAACATACGTAGCTATTACCCTCGAAAACTAAAACTTTTGAAATAGGAAAAGAGCCTTTAATCACATTCTTTACCATTTGCAATCATAAAATAGTCTAATATCTTCATTTTTTCAACATACGTAGCTATTACCCCCGAAAACTAAAACTTTTAAAATAGGAAAAGAGCCTTTAATCACATTCTTTACCATTTGCAATCATAAAATAGTCTAATATCTTCATTTTTTCAACATACGTAGCTATTACCCTCGAAAACTAAAACTTTTGAAATAGGAAAAGAGCCTTTAATCACATTCTTTACCATTTGCAATCATAAAATAGTCTAATATTTTCATTTATTCAACATACGTAGCTATTATCCTCGAAAACTAAAACTTTTAAAATAGGAAAAGAGCCTTTAATCACATTCTTTACCATGTGCAATCATAAAATCGTCTAATATCTTCATTTTTTCAACATACGTGGCTATTACCCTCGAAAACTAAAACTTTTGAAATAGGACAAGAGCCTTTAATCACATTCTTTACCATTTGCAATCATAAAATAGTCTAATATTTTCATTTATTCAACATACGTAGCTATTATCCTCGAAAACTAAAACTTTTAAAATAGGAAAAGAGCCTTTAATCACATTCTTCACCATTTGCAATCATAAAATTGTCTAATATCTTCTTTTTTTCAACATACGTAGCTATTACCATCGAAAAATAAAACTTTTGAAATAGGAAAAGAGCCTTTAATCACATTCTTTACCATTTGCAATCATAAAATAGTCTAGTATCTTCATTTTTTCAACATACGTAGCTATTACCCTCGAAAACTAAAACTATTGAAATAGGAAAAGAGCCTTTAATCACATTCTTTACCATTTGCAATCATAAAATAGTCTAATATCTTCATTTTTTCAACATACGTAGCTATTATCCCGAAAACTAAAACTTTTAAAATAGGAAAAAGAGCCTTTAATCACATTCTTTACCATTTGCAATCATAAAATAGTCTAATATCTTCATTTTTTCAACATACGTAGCTATTACCCTCGAAAACTAAAACTTTTGAAATAGGAAAAGAGCCTTTAATAACATTCTTTAGCATGTGCAATCATAAAATCGTTTAATATCTTCATTTTTTCAACATACGTAGCTATTACCCTCGAAAACTAAAACTTTTGAAATAGGAAAAGAGCCTTTAATCACATTCTTTACCATTTGCAATCATAAAATAGTCTAATATCTTCATTTTTTCAACATACGTAGCTATTACCCCCGAAAACTAAAACTTTTAAAATAGGAAAAGAGCCTTTAATCACATTCTTTACCATTTGCAATCATAAAATAGTCTAATATCTTCATTTTTTCAACATACGTAGCTATTACCCTCGAAAACTAAAACTTTTGAAATAGGAAAAGAGCCTTTAATCACATTCTTTACCATTTGCAATCATAAAATAGTCTAATATTTCATTTATTCAACATACGTAGCTATTATCCTCGAAAACTAAAACTTTTAAATAGGAAAAGAGCCTTTAATCACATTCTTTACCATGTGCAATCATAAAATCGTCTAATATCTTCATTTTTTCAACATACGTGGCTATTACCCTCGAAAACTAAAACTTTTGAAATAGGACAAGAGCCTTTAATCACATTCTTTACCATTTGCAATCATAAAATAGTCTAATATTTTCATTTATTCAACATACGTAGCTATTATCCTCGAAAACTAAAACTTTTAAAATAGGAAAAGAGCCTTTAATCACATTCTTCACCATTTGCAATCATAAAATTGTCTAATATCTTCTTTTTTTCAACATACGTAGCTATTACCATCGAAAAATAAAACTTTTGAAATAGGAAAAGAGCCTTTAATCACATTCTTTACCATTTGCAATCATAAAATAGTCTAGTATCTTCATTTTTTCAACATACGTAGCTATTACCCTCGAAAACTAAAACTTTTGAAATAGGAAAAGAGCCTTTAATCACATTCTTTACCATTTGCAATCATAAAATAGTCTAATATCTTCATTTTTTCAACATACGTAGCTATTACCCTCGAAAACTAAAACTTTTGACATAGGAAAAGAGCCTATAATCACATTCTTTACCATTTGCAACCATAAAATAGTCTAATATCTTCATTTTTTCAACATACGTAGCTATTACCACCGAAAGCTAAAACTTTTGAAATAGGAAAAGAGCCTTTAATCACATTCTTTACCATTTGCAATCATAAAATAGTCTAATATCTTCATTTTTTCAACATACGTAGCTATTACCCTCGAAAACTAAACTTTTGAAATAGGAAAAGAGCCTTTAATCACATTCTTTACCATTTGCAATCATAAAATAGTCTAATATCTTCATTTTTTCAACATACGTAGCTATTACCCTCAAAACTAAAACTTTTGAAATAGGAAAAGAGCCTTTAATCACATTCTTTACCATTTGCAATCATAAAATAGTCTAATATCTTCATTTTTTCAACATACGTAGCTATTACCCTCGAAAACTAAAACTTTTGAAATAGGAAAAGAGCCTTTAATCACATTCTTTACCATTTGCAATCATAAAATAGTCTAATATCTTCATTTTTTCAACATACGTAGCTATTACCCTCGAAAACTAAAACTTTTGAAATAGGAAAAGAGCCTTTAATCACATTCTTTACCATTTGCAATCATAAAATAGTCTAATATCTTCATTTTTTCAACATACGTAGCTATTACCCTCGAAAACTAAAACTTTTGAAATAGGAAAAGAGCCTTTAATCACATTCTTTACCATTTGCAATCATAAAATAGTCTAATATCTTCATTTTTTCAACATACGTAGCTATTACCCCGAAAACTAAAACTTTTGAAAATAGGAAAAGAGCCTTTAATCACATTCTTTACCATTTGCAATCATAAAATAGTCTAATATCTTCATTTTTTCAACATACGTAGCTATTACCCTCGAAAACTAAAACTTTTGAAATAGGAAAAGAGCCTTTAATCACATTCTTTACCATTTGCAATCATAAAATAGTCTAATATCTTCATTTTTCAACATACGTAGCTATTACCTCGAAAACTAAAACTTTTAAAATAGGAAAAGAGCCTTTAATCACATTCTTTACCATGTGCAATCATAAAATAGTCTAATATCTTCATTTTTTCAACATACGTGCTATTACCCTCGAAAACTAAAACTTTTGAAATAGGAAAAGAGCCTTTAATCACATTCTTTACCATTTGCAATCATAAAATAGTCTAATATCTTCATTTTTTCAACATACGTAGCTATTACCCTCGAAAACTAAAACTTTTGAAATAGGAAAAGAGCCTTTAATCACATTCTTTACCATTTGCAATCATAAAATAGTCTAATATCTTCATTTTTTCAACATACGTAGCTATTACCCTCGAAAACTAAAACTTTTGAAATAGGAAAAGAGCCTTTAATCACATTCTTTACCATTTGCAATCATAAAATAGTCTAATATCTTCATTTTTTCAACATACGTAGCTATTACCCTCGAAAACTAAAACTTTTGAAATAGGAAAAGAGCCTTTAATCACATTCTTTACCATTTGCAATCATAAAATAGTCTAATATCTTCATTTTTTCAACATACGTAGCTATTACCCTCGAAAACTAAAACTTTTGACATAGGAAAAGAGCCTTTAATCACATTCTTTACCATTTGCAATCATAAAATAGTCTAATATCTTCATTTTTTCAACATACGTAGCTATTACCCCGAAAACTAAAACTTTTGAAATGGAAAAGAGCCTTTAATCACATTCTTTACCATGTGCAATCATAAAATAGTCTAATATCTTCATTTTTTCAACATACGTAGCTATTACCCTCGAAAACTAAAACTTTTGACATAGGAAAAGAGCCTTTAATCACATTCTTTACCATTTGCAATCATAAAATAGTCTAATATCTTCATTTTTTCCACAGACATAGCTATTACCCTCGAAAACTAAAACTTTTGAAATAGGAAAAGAGCCTTTAATCACATTCTTTACCATTTGCAATCATAAAATAGTCTAATATCTTCATTTTTTCAACATACGTAGCTATTACCCTCGAAAACTAAAACTTTTGAAATAGGAAAAGAGCCTTTAATCACATTCTTTACCATTTGCAATCATAAAATAGTCTAATATCTTCATTTTTTCAACATACGTAGCTATTACCCTCGAAAACTAAAACTTTTGAAATAGGAAAAGAGCCTTTAATCACATTCTTTACCATTTGCAATCATAAAATAGTCTAATATCTTCATTTTTTCAACATACGTAGCTATTACCCGAAAACTAAAACTTTTGAAATAGGAAAAGAGCCTTTAATCACATTCTTTACCATTTGCAATCATAAAATAGTCTAATATCTTCATTTTTTCAACATACGTAGCTATTACCCTCGAAAACTAAAACTTTTGAAATAGGAAAAGAGCCTTTAATCACATTCTTTACCATGTGCAATCATAAAATCGTCTAATATCTTCATTTTTTCAACATACGTAGCTATTACCCTCGAAAACTAAAACTTTTGAAATAGGAAAAGAGCCTTTAATCACATTCTTTACCATTTGCAATCATAAAATAGTCTAATATCTTCATTTTTTCAACATACGTAGCTATTACCCTCGAAAACTAAAACTTTTAAATAGGAAAAGAGCCTTTAATCACATTCTTTACCATTTGCAATCATAAAATAGTCTAATATCTTCATTTTTTCAACATACGTAGCTATTACCCTCGAAAACTAAAACTTTTGAAATAGGAAAAGAGCCTTTAATCACATTCTTTACCATTTGCAATCATAAAATAGTCTAATATCTTCATTTTTCAACATACGTAGCTATTACTCGAAAACTAAAACTTTTAAATAGGAAAAGAGCCTTTAATCACATTCTTTACCATTTGCAATCATAAAATAGTCTAATATCTTCATTTTTTCAACATACGTAGCTATTACCCTCGAAAACTAAAACTTTTGAAATAGGAAAAGAGCCTTTAATCACATTCTTTACCATTTGCAATCATAAAATAGTCTAATATCTTCATTTTTTCAACATACGTAGCTATTACCCTCGAAAACTAAAACTTTTGAAATAGGAAAAGAGCCTTTAATCACATTCTTTACCATTTGCAATCATAAAATAGTCTAATATCTTCATTTTTTCAACATACGTAGCTATTACCCTCGAAAACTAAAACTTTTGAAATAGGAAAAGAGCCTTTAATCACATTCTTTACCATTTGCAATCATAAAATAGTCTAATATCTTCATTTTTTCAACATACGTAGCTATTACCCTCGAAAACTAAAACTTTTGAAATAGGAAAAGAGCCTTTAATCACATTCTTTACCATTTGCAATCATAAAATAGTCTAATATCTTCATTTTTTCAACATACGTAGCTATTACCCTCGAAAACTAAAACTTTTGAATAGGAAAAGAGCCTTTAATCACATTCTTTACCATTTGCAATCATAAAATAGTCTAATATCTTCATTTTTTCAACATACGTAGCTATTACCCTCGAAAACTAAAACTTTTGAAATAGGAAAAGAGCCTTTAATCACATTCTTTACCATTTGCAATCATAAAATAGTCTAATATCTTCATTTTTTCAACATACGTAGCTATTACCCTCGAAAACTAAAACTTTTGAAATAGGAAAAGAGCCTTTAATCACATTCTTTACCATTTGCAATCATAAAATAGTCTAATATCTTCATTTTTTCAACATACGTAGCTATTACCCTCGAAAACTAAAACTTTTGAAATAGGAAAAGAGCCTTTAATCACATTCTTTACCATGTGCAATCATAAAATAGTCTAATATCTTCATTTTTTCAACATACGTAGCTATTACCCTCGAAAACTAAAACTTTTGAAATAGGAAAAGAGCCTTTAATAACATTCTTTACCATGTGCAATCATAAAATCGTCTAATATCTTCATTTTTTCAACATACGTAGCTATTACCCTCGAAAACTAAAACTTTTGACATAGGAAAAGAGCCTTTAATCACATTCTTTACCATTTGCAATCATAAAATAGTCTAATATCTTCATTTTTTCAACATACGTAGCTATTACCCTCGAAAACTAAAACTTTTGAAATAGGAAAAGAGCCTTTAATCACATTCTTTACCATTTGCAATCATAAAATAGTCTAATATCTTCATTTTTTCAACATACGTAGCTATTACCCTCGAAAACTAAAACTTTTGAAATAGGAAAAGAGCCTTTAATCACATTCTTTACCATTTGCAATCATAAAATAGTCTAATATCTTCATTTTTTCAACATACTAGCTATTACCCTCGAAAACTAAAACTTTGAAATAGGAAAAGAGCCTTTAATCACATTCTTTACCATTTGCAATCATAAAATTGTCTAATATCTTCATTTTTTCAACAGACAAAGCTCTTACCCTCGAAAACTAAAACTTTGAAATAGGAAAAGAGCCTTTAATCACATTCTTTACCATTTGCAATCATAAAATAGTCTAATATCTTCATTTTTTCAACATTCGTAGCTATTACCCTCGAAAACTAAAACTTTTGAAATAGGAAAAGAGCCTTTAATCACATTCTTTACCATTTGCAATCATAAAATAGTCTAATATCTTCATTTTTTCAACATACGTAGCTATTACCCTCGAAAACTAAAACTTTTGAAATAGGAAAAGAGCCTTTAATCACATTCTTTACCATTTGCAATCATAAAATAGTCTAATATCTTCATTTTTTCAACATACGTAGCTATTACCCTCGAAAACTAAAACTATTGAAATAGGAAAAGAGCCTTTAATCACATTCTTTACCATTTGCAATCATAAAATAGTCTAATATCTTCATTTTTTACATACGTAGCTATTACCCCCGAAAACTAAAACTTTTGAAATAGGAAAAGAGCCTTTAATCACATTCTTTACCATTTGCAATCATAAAATAGTCTAATATCTTCATTTTTTCAACATACGTAGCTATTACCCTCGAAAACTAAACTTTTGAAATAGGAAAAGAGCCTTTAATCACATTCTTTACCATGTGCAATCATAAAATAGTCTAATATCTTCGTTTTTTCAACATACGTAGCTATTACCCTCGAAAACTAAAACTTTTGAAATAGGAAAAGAGCCTTTAATCATATTCTTTACCACGTGCAATCATAAAATTGTCTAATATCTTCATTTTTTCCACAGACAAAGCTATTACCCTCGAAAACTAAAACTTTTAAAATAGGAAAAGAGCCTTTAATCACATTCTTTACCATTTGCAATCATAAAATAGTCTAATATCTTCATTTTTTCAACATACGTAGCTATTATCCCCGAAAACTAAAACTTTTGAAATAGGAAAAGAGCCTTTAATCAGATTCTTTACCATTTGCAATCATAAAATAGTCTAATATCTTCATTTTTTCAACATACGTAGCTATTACCCTCGAAAACTAAAACTTTTGAAATAGGAAAAGAGCCTTTAATCACATTCTTTACCATGTGCAATCATAAAATAGTCTAATATCTTCATTTTTTCAACTTACGTTGCTATTACCCTTGAAAACTAAAACTTTTGACATAGGAAAAGAGCCTTTAATCACATTCTTTACCATGTGCAATCATAAAATTGTCTAATATCTTCATTTTTTCAACATACGTAGCTATTACCATCGAAAAATAAAACTTTTGACATAGGAAAAGAGCCTTTAATCACATTCTTTACCATGTGCAATCATAAAATTGTCTAATATCTTCATTTTTTCAACATACGTAGCTATTACCATCGAAAAATAAAACTTTTGACATAGGAAAAGAGCCTTTAATCACATTCTTTACCATTTGCAATCATAAAATAGTCTAATATCTTCATTTTTTCAACATACGTAGCTATTACCCTCGAAAACTAAAACTTTTGAAATAGGAAAAGAGCCTTTAATCACATTCTTTACCATGTGCAATCATAAAATTGTCTAATATCTTCATTTTTTCCACAGACAAAGCTATTACCCTCGAAAACTAAAACTTTTAAAATAGGAAAAGAGCCTTTAATCACATTCTTTACCATTTGCAATCATAAAATAGTCTAATATCTTCATTTTTTCAACATACGTAGCTATTACCACCGAAAGCTAAAACTTTTGAAATAGGAAAAGAGCCTTTAATCACATTCTTTACCATGTGCAATCATAAAATAGTCTAATATCTTCATTTTTTCAACATACGTTGCTATTACCCTCGAAAACTAAAACTTTTGACATAGGAAAAGAGCCTTTAATCACATTCTTTACCATTTGCAACCATAAAATAGTCTAATATCTTCATTTTTTCCACAGACATAGCTATTACCCTCAAAAACTAAAACTTTTGAAATAGGAAAAGAGCCTTTAATCACATTCTTTACCATTTGCAATCATAAAATAGTCTAATATCTTCATTTTTTCAACATACGTAGCTATTACCCTCGAAAACTGAAACTTTTGAAATAGGAAAAGAGCCTTTAATCACATTCTTTACCATTTGCAATCATAAAATAGTCTAATATCTTCATTTTTTCAACATACGTAGCTATTACCCTCGAAAACTAAAACTATTGAAATAGGAAAAGAGCCTTTAATCACATTCTTTACCATTTGCAATCATAAAATAGTCTAATATCTTCATTTTTTCAACATACGTAGCTATTATCCCGAAAACTAAAACTTTTAAAATAGTAAAAGAGCCTTTAATCACATTCTTTACCATTTGCAATCATAAAATAGTCTAATATCTTCATTTTTTCAACATACGTAGCTATTACCCTCGAAAACTAAAACTTTTGAAATAGGAAAAGAGCCTTTAATCACATTCTTTACCATTTGCAATCATAAAATAGTCTAATATTTTCATTTATTCAACATACGTAGCTATTATCCTCGAAAACTAAAACTTTTAAAATAGGAAAAGAGCCTTTAATCACATTCTTTACCATGTGCAATCATAAAATCGTCTAATATCTTCATTTTTTCAACATACGTAGCTATTACCCTCGAAAACTAAAACTTTTGAAATAGGACAAGAGCCTTTAATCACATTCTTTACCATTTGCAATCATAAAATAGTCTAATATTTTCATTTATTCAACATACGTAGCTATTATCCTCGAAAACTAAAACTTTTAAAATAGGAAAAGAGCCTTTAATCACATTCTTCACCATTTGCAATCATAAAATTGTCTAATATCTTCATTTTTTCAACATACGTAGCTATTACCATCGAAAAATAAAACTTTTGAAATAGGAAAAGAGCCTTTAATCACATTCTTTACCATTTGCAATCATAAAATAGTCTAATATCTTCATTTTTTCAACATACGTAGCTATTACCCTCGAAAACTAAAACTTTTGAAATGGGAAAAGAGCCTTTAATAACATTCTTTACCATGAGCAATCATAAAATTGTCTAATATCTTCATTTTTTTAACAGATAAAGCTCTTACCCTCGAAAACTAAAACTTTTGAAATAGGAAAAGAGCCTTTAATCACATTCTTTACCATTTGCAATCATAAAATAGTCTAGTATCTTCATTTTTTCAACATACGTAGCTATTACCCTCGAAAACTAAAACTTTTGAAATAGGAAAAGAGCCTTTAATCACATTCTTTACCATTTGCAATCATAAAATAGTCTAATATCTTCATTTTTTCAACATACGTAGCTATTACCCTCGAAAACTAAAACTTTTGACATAGGAAAAGAGCCTTTAATCACATTCTTTACCATTTGCAATCATAAAATAGTCTAATATCTTCATTTTTTCAACATACGTAGCTATTACCCTCGAAAACTAAAACTATTGAAATAGGAAAAGAGCCTTTAATCACATTCTTTACCATTTGCAATCATAAAATAGTCTAATATCTTCATTTTTTCGACATACGTAGCTATTACCCCCGAAAACTAAAACTTTTGAAATAGGAAAAGAGCCTTTAATCACATTCTTTACTATTTGCAATCATAAAATAGTCTAATATCTTCATTTTTTCAACATACGTAGCTATTACCCTCGAAAAATAAAACTTTTGAAATAGGAAAAGAGCCTTTAATCACATTCTTTACCATGTGCAATCATAAAATAGTCTAATATCTTCATTTTTTCAACATACGTAGCTATTACCCTCGAAAACTAAAACTTTTGAAATAGGAAAAGAGCCTTTAATCACATTCTTTACCATTTGCAATCATAAAATAGTCTAATATTTTCATTTATTCAACATACGTAGCTATTATCCTCGAAAACTAAAACTTTTAAAATAGGAAAAGAGCCTTTAATCACATTCTTTACCATGTGCAATCATAAAATCGTCTAATATCTTCATTTTTTCAACATACGTAGCTATTACCCTCGAAAACTAAAACTTTTGAAATAGGAAAAGAGCCTTTAATCACATTCTTTACCATTTGCAATCATAAAATAGTCTAATATCTTCATTTTTTCAACATACGTAGCTATTATCCTCGAAAACTAAAACTTTTAAAATAGGAAAAGAGCCTTTAATCACATTCTTTACCATTTGCAATCATAAAATTGTCTAATATCTTCATTTTTTCAACATACGTAGCTATTACCATCGAAAAATAAAACTTTTGAAATAGGAAAAGAGCCTTTAATCACATTCTTTACCATTTGCAATCATAAAATAGTCTAATATCTTCATTTTTTCAACATACGTAGCTATTACCCTCGAAAACTAAAACTTTTGAAATAGGAAAAGAGCCTTTAATCAACATTCTTTACCATGAGCAATCATAAAATTGTCTAATATCTTCATTTTTTTAACAGATAAAGCTATTACCCTCGAAAACTAAAACTTTTGAAATAGGAAAAGAGCCTTTAATCACATTCTTTACCATTTGCAATCATAAAATAGTCTAGTATCTTCATTTTTTCAACATACGTAGCTATTACCCTCGAAAACTAAAACTTTTGAAATAGGAAAAGAGCCTTTAATCACATTCTTTACCATTTGCAATCATAAAATAGTCTAATATCTTCATTTTTTCAACATACGTAGCTATTACCCTCGAAAACTAAAACTTTTGAATAGGAAAAGAGCCTTTAATCACATTCTTTACCATTTGCAATCATAAAATAGTCTAATATCTTCATTTTTTCAACATACGTAGCTATTACCCTCGAAAACTAAAACTTTTGAAATAGGAAAAGAGCCTTTAATCACATTCTTTACCATTTGCAATCATAAAATAGTCTAATATCTTCATTTTTTCAACATACGTAGCTATTACCCTCGAAAACTAAAACTTTTGAAATAGGAAAAGAGCCTTTAATCACATTCTTTACCATTTGCAATCATAAAATAGTCTAATATCTTCATTTTTTCAACATACGTAGCTATTACCCTCGAAAACTAAAACTTTTGAAATAGGAAAAGAGCCTTTAATCACATTCTTTACCATTTGCAATCATAAAATAGTCTAATATCTTCATTTTTTCAACATACGTAGCTATTACCCTCGAAAACTAAAACTTTTGAAATAGGAAAAGAGCCTTTAATCACATTCTTTACCATGTGCAATCATAAAATAGTCTAATATCTTCATTTTTTCAACATAAGTAGCTATTACCCCGAAAACTAACACTTTTGGAATTTGAAAAGAGCCTTTAATCACATTCTTTACCATGTGCAATCATAAAATAGTCTAATATCTTCATTTTTTCAACATACGTAGCTATTACCCTCGAAAACTAAAACTTTTGAAATAGGAAAAGAGCCTTTAATCACATTCTTTACCATGTGCAATCATAAAATAGTCTAATATCTTCATTTTTTCAACATACGTAGCTATTACCCTCGAAAACTAAAACTTTTGAAATAGGAAAAGAGCCTTTAATCACATTCTTTACCATTTGCAATCATAAAATAGTCTAATATCTTCATTTTTTCACAGACATAGCTATTACCCTCGAAAACTAAAACTTTTGAAATAGGAAAAGAGCCTTTAATCACATTCTTTACCATTTGCAATCATAAAATAGTCTAATATCTTCATTTTTTCAACATACGTAGCTATTACCCTCGAAAACTAAAACTTTTGAAATAGGAAAAGAGCCTTTAATCACATTCTTTACCATTTGCAATCATAAAATAGTCTAATATCTTCATTTTTTCAACATACGTAGCTATTACCCTCGAAAACTAAAACTTTTGAAATAGGAAAAGAGCCTTTAATCACATTCTTTACCATTTGCAATCATAAAATAGTCTAATATCTTCATTTTTTCAACATACGTAGCTATTACCCTCGAAAACTAAAACTTTTGAAATAGGAAAAGAGCCTTTAATCACATTCTTTACCATTTGCAATCATAAAATAGTCTAATATCTTCATTTTTTCAACATACGTAGCTATTACCCTCGAAAACTAAAACTTTTGAAATAGGAAAAGAGCCTTTAATCACATTCTTTACCATGTGCAATCATAAAATCGTCTAATATCTTCATTTTTTCAACATACGTAGCTATTACCCTCGAAAACTAAAACTTTTGAAATAGGAAAAGAGCCTTTAATCACATTCTTTACCATTTGCAATCATAAAATAGTCTAATATCTTCATTTTTTCAACATACGTAGCTATTATCCTCGAAAACTAAAACTTTTAAATAGGAAAAGAGCCTTTAATCACATTCTTTACCATGTGCAATCATAAAATCGTCTAATATCTTCATTTTTTCAACATACGTAGCTATTACCCTCGAAAACTAAAACTTTTGAAATAGGAAAAGAGCCTTTAATCACATTCTTTACCATTTGCAATCATAAAATAGTCTAATATCTTCATTTTTTCAACATACGTAGCTATTACCTCGAAAACTAAAACTTTTGAAATAGGAAAAGAGCCTTTAATCACATTCTTTACCATTTGCAATCATAAAATTGTCTAATATCTTCATTTTTTCAACATACGTAGCTATTACCCTCGAAAACTAAAACTTTTGAAATAGGAAAAGAGCCTTTAATCACATTCTTTACCATTTGCAATCATAAAATAGTCTAATATCTTCATTTTTTCAACATACGTAGCTATTACCCTCGAAAACTAAAACTTTTGAAATAGGAAAAGAGCCTTTAATCACATTCTTTACCATTTGCAATCATAAAATAGTCTAATATCTTCATTTTTTCAACATACGTAGCTATTACCCTCGAAAACTAAAACTTTTGAAATAGGAAAAGAGCCTTTAATCACATTCTTTACCATTTGCAATCATAAAATAGTCTAATATCTTCATTTTTTCAACATACGTAGCTATTACCCTCGAAAACTAAAACTTTTGAAATAGGAAAAGAGCCTTTAATCACATTCTTTACCATTTGCAATCATAAAATAGTCTAATATCTTCATTTTTTCAACATACGTAGCTATTACCCTCGAAAACTAAAACTTTTGAAATAGGAAAAGAGCCTTTAATCACATTCTTTACCATTTGCAATCATAAAATAGTCTAATATCTTCATTTTTTCAACATACGTAGCTATTACCCCGAAAACTAAAACTTTTGAAATAGGAAAAGAGCCTTTAATCACATTCTTTACCATGTGCAATCATAAAATAGTCTAATATCCTCATTTTTTCAACATACGTAGCTATTACCCTCAAAAACTAAAACTTTAAAATTAAAAACCTTTAATCACATTCTTTACCATGTGCAATCATAAAATAGTCTAATATCTTCATTTTTTCAACATACGTAGCTATTACCCTCGAAAACTAAAACTTTTGACATAGGAAAAAAGAGCCTTTAATCACATTCTTTACCATTTGCAATCATAAAATAGTCTAATATCTTCATTTTTTCAACATACGTAGCTATTACCCTCGAAAACTAAAACTTTTGAAATAGGAAAAGAGCCTTTAATCACATTCTTTACCATTTGCAATCATAAAATAGTCTAATATCTTCATTTTTTCAACATACGTAGCTATTACCCCGAAAACTAAAACTTTTGAAATAGGAAAAGAGCCTTTAATCACATTCTTTACCATTTGCAATCATAAAATAGTCTAATATCTTCATTTTTTCAACATACGTAGCTATTACCCTCGAAAACTAAAACTTTTGAAATAGGAAAAGAGCCTTTAATCACATTCTTTACCATGTGCAATCATAAAATAGTCTAATATCTTCATTTTTTCAACATACGTAGCTATTACCCTCGAAAACTAAAACTTTTGAAATAGGAAAAGAGCCTTTAATCACATTCTTTACCATTTGCAATCATAAAATAGTCTAATATCTTCATTTTTTCAACATACGTAGCTATTACCCCGAAAACTAAAACTTTTGAAATAGGAAAAGAGCCTTTAATCACATTCTTTACCATTTGCAATCATAAAATAGTCTAATATCTTCATTTTTTCAACATACGTAGCTATTACCCTCGAAAACTAAAACTTTTGAAATAGGAAAAGAGCCTTTAATCACATTCTTTACCATTTGCAATCATAAAATAGTCTAATATCTTCATTTTTTCAACATACGTAGCTATTACCCTCGAAAACTAAAACTTTTGAAATAGGAAAAGAGCCTTTAATCACATTCTTTACCATTTGCAATCATAAAATAGTCTAATATCTTCATTTTTTCAACATACGTAGCTATTACCCTCGAAAACTAAAACTTTTGAAATAGGAAAAGAGCCTTTAATCACATTCTTTACCATTTGCAATCATAAAATAGTCTAATATCTTCATTTTTTCAACATACGTAGCTATTACCCTCGAAAACTAAAACTTTTGAAATAGGAAAAGAGCCTTTAATCACATTCTTTACCATTTGCAATCATAAAATAGTCTAATATCTTCATTTTTTCAACATACGTAGCTATTACCCTCGAAAACTAAAACTTTTGAAATAGGAAAAGAGCCTTTAATCACATTCTTTACCATTTGCAATCATAAAATAGTCTAATATCTTCATTTTTTCAACATACGTAGCTATTACCTCGAAAACTAAAACTTTTGAAATAGGAAAAGAGCCTTTAATCACATTCTTTACCATTTGCAATCATAAAATAGTCTAATATCTTCATTTTTTCAACATACGTAGCTATTACCCTCGAAAACTAAAACTTTTGAAATAGGAAAAGAGCCTTTAATCACATTCTTTACCATTTGCAATCATAAAATAGTCTAATATCTTCATTTTTTCAACATACGTAGCTATTACCCTCGAAAACTAAAACTTTTGAAATAGGAAAAGAGCCTTTAATCACATTCTTTACCATTTGCAATCATAAAATAGTCTAATATCTTCATTTTTTTAACATACGTAGCTATTACCCTCGAAAACTAAAACTTTTGAAATAGGAAAAGAGCCTTTAATCACATTCTTTACCATTTGCAATCATAAAATAGTCTAATATCTTCATTTTTTCAACATACGTAGCTATTACCCTCGAAAACTAAAACTTTTGAAATAGGAAAAGAGCCTTTAATCACATTCTTTACCATTTGCAATCATAAAATAGTCTAATATCTTCATTTTTTCAACATACGTAGCTATTACCCTCGAAAACTAAAACTTTTGAAATAGGAAAAGAGCCTTTAATCACATTCTTTACCATTTGCAATCATAAAATAGTCTAATATCTTCATTTTTTCAACATACGTAGCTATTACCACCGAAAACTAAAACTTTTGAAATAGGAAAAGAGCCTTTAATCACATTCTTTACCATGTGCAATCATAAAATAGTCTAATATCTTCATTTTTTCAACATATGTAGCTATTACCCAAAACTAAAACTTTTTACAAAACCTTTAATCACATTCTTTACCATGTGCAATCATAAAATAGTCTAATATCTTCATTTTTTCAACATACGTAGCTATTACCCTCGAAAACTAAAACTTTTGAAATAGGAAAAGAGCCTTTAATCACATTCTTTACCATTTGCAATCATAAAATAGTCTAATATCTTCATTTTTTCAACATACGTAGCTATTACCCTCGAAAACTAAAACTTTTGAAATAGGAAAAGAGCCTTTAATCACATTCTTTACCATTTGCAATCATAAAATAGTCTAATATCTTCATTTTTTCAACATACGTAGCTATTACCCCGAAAACTAAAACTTTTGAAATAGGAAAAGAGCCTTTAATCACATTCTTTACCATTTGCAATCATAAAATAGTCTAATATCTTCATTTTTTCAACATACGTAGCTATTACCCTCGAAAACTAAAACTTTTGAAATAGGAAAAGAGCCTTTAATCACATTCTTTACCATGTGCAATCATAAAATAGTCTAATATCTTCATTTTTTCAACATACGTAGCTATTACCCTCGAAAACTAAAACTTTTGAAATAGGAAAAGAGCCTTTAATCACATTCTTTACCATGTGCAATCATAAAATAGTCTAATATCTTCATTTTTTCAACATACGTAGCTATTACCCCGAAAACTAAAACTTTTGAAATAGGAAAAGAGCCTTTAATCACATTCTTTACCATGTGCAATCATAAAATAGTCTAATATCTTCATTTTTTCAACATACGTAGCTATTACCCCGAAAACTAAAACTTTTGAAATAGGAAAAGAGCCTTTAATCACATTCTTTACCATGTGCAATCATAAAATAGTCTAATATCTTCATTTTTTCAACAACCGTAGCTATTACCCTCGAAAACTAAAACTTTTGAAATAGGAAAAGAGCCTTTAATCACATTCTTTACCATTTGCAATCATAAAATAGTCTAATATCTTCATTTTTTCAACATACATAGCTATTACCCTCGAAAAACTAAAACTTTTGAAATAGGAAAAGAGCCTTTAATCACATTCTTTACCATTTGCAATCATAAAATAGTCTAATATCTTCATTTTTTCAACATACGTAGCTATTACCCTCGAAAACTAAAACTTTTGAAATAGGAAAAGAGCCTTTAATCACATTCTTTACCATTTGCAATCATAAAATAGTCTAATATCTTCATTTTTTCAACATACGTAGCTATTACCCTCGAAAACTAAAACTTTTGAAATAGGAAAAGAGCCTTTAATCACATTCTTTACCATTTGCAATCATAAAATAGTCTAATATCTTCATTTTTTCAACATACGTAGCTATTACCCTCGAAAACTAAAACTTTTGAAATAGGAAAAGAGCCTTTAATCACATTCTTTACCATTTGCAATCATAAAATAGTCTAATATCTTCATTTTTTCAACATACGTAGCTATTACCCTCGAAAACTAAAACTTTTGAAATAGGAAAAGAGCCTTTAATCACATTCTTTACCATGTGCAATCATAAAATCGTCTAATATCTTCATTTTTTCAACATACGTAGCTATTACCCTCGAAAACTAAAACTTTTGAAATAGGAAAAGAGCCTTTAATCACATTCTTTACCATTTGCAATCATAAAATAGTCTAATATCTTCATTTTTTCAACATACGTAGCTATTACCTCGAAAACTAAAACTTTTGAAATAGGAAAAGAGCCTTTAATCACATTCTTTACCATGTGCAATCATAAAATAGTCTAATATCTTCATTTTTTCAACATACGTAGCTATTACCCTCGAAAACTAAAACTTTTGAAATAGGAAAAGAGCCTTTAATCACATTCTTTACCATTTGCAATCATAAAATAGTCTAATATCTTCATTTTTTCAACATACGTAGCTATTACCTCGAAAACTAAAACTTTTGAAATAGGAAAAGAGCCTTTAATCACATTCTTTACCATTTGCAATCATAAAATAGTCTAATATCTTCATTTTTTCAACATACGTAGCTATTACCATCGAAAACTAAAACTTTTGAAATAGGAAAAGAGCCTTTAATCACATTCTTTACCATTTGCAATCATAAAATAGTCTAATATCTTCATTTTTTCAACATACGTAGCTATTACCCTCGAAAACTAAAACTTTTGAAATAGGAAAAGAGCCTTTAATCACATTCTTTACCATGAGCAATCATAAAATTGTCTAATATCTTCATTTTTTCAACAGACAGCTATTACCCTCGAAAACTAAAACTTTTGAAATAGGAAAAGAGCATTTAATTACATTCTTTACCATTTGCAATCATAAAATAGTCTAATATCTTCATTTTTTCAACATACGTAGCTATTACCCTCGAAAACTAAAACTTTTGAAATAGGAAAAGAGCCTTTAATCACATTCTTTACCATTTGCAATCATAAAATAGTCTAATATCTTCATTTTTTCAACATACGTAGCTATTACCCTCGAAAACTAAAACTTTTGAAATAGGAAAAGAGCCTTTAATCACATTCTTTACCATTTGCAATCATAAAATAGTCTAATATCTTCATTTTTTCAACATACGTAGCTATTACCCTCGAAAACTAAAACTTTTGAAATAGGAAAAGAGCCTTTAATCACATTCTTTACCATTTGCAATCATAAAATAGTCTAATATCTTCATTTTTTCAACATACGTAGCTATTACCCTCGAAAACTAAAACTTTTGAAATAGGAAAAGAGCCTTTAATCACATTCTTTACCATTTGCAATCATAAAATAGTCTAATATCTTCATTTTTTCAACATACGTAGCTATTACCCTCGAAAACTAAAACTTTTGAAATAGGAAAAGAGCCTTTAATCACATTCTTTACCATTTGCAATCATAAAATAGTCTAATATCTTCATTTTTTCAACATACGTAGCTATTACCCTCGAAAACTAAAACTTTTGAAATAGGAAAAGAGCCTTTAATCACATTCTTTACCATTTGCAATCATAAAATAGTCTAATATCTTCATTTTTTCAACATACGTAGCTATTACCCTCGAAAACTAAAACTTTTGAAATAGGAAAAGAGCCTTTAATCACATTCTTTACCATTTGCAATCATAAAATAGTCTAATATCTTCATTTTTTCAACATACGTAGCTATTACCCTCGAAAACTAAAACTTTTGAAATAGGAAAAGAGCCTTTAATCACATTCTTTACCATTTGCAATCATAAAATAGTCTAATATCTTCATTTTTTCAACATACGTAGCTATTACCCTCGAAAACTAAAACTTTTGAAATAGGAAAAGAGCCTTTAATCACATTCTTTACCATTTGCAATCATAAAATAGTCTAATATCTTCATTTTTTCAACATACGTAGCTATTACCTCGAAAACTAAAACTTTTGAAATAGGAAAAGAGCCTTTAATCACATTCTTTACCATTTGCAATCATAAAATAGTCTAATATCTTCATTTTTTCAACATACGTAGCTATTACCCTCGAAAACTAAAACTTTTGAAATAGGAAAAGAGCCTTTAATCACATTCTTTACCATTTGCAATCATAAAATAGTCTAATATCTTCATTTTTTCAACATACGTAGCTATTACCCTCGAAAACTAAAACTTTTGAAATAGGAAAAGAGCCTTTAATCACATTCTTTACCATGGCAATCATAAAATAGTCTAATATCTTCATTTTTTCAACATACGTAGCTATTACCCTCGAAAACTAAAACTTTTGAAATAGGAAAAGAGCCTTTAATCACATTCTTTACCATTTGCAATCATAAAATAGTCTAATATCTTCATTTTTTCAACATACGTAGCTATTACCCTCGAAAACTAAAACTTTTGAAAAGGAAAAGAGCCTTTAATCACATTCTTTACCATTTGCAATCATAAAATAGTCTAATATCTTCATTTTTTCAACATACGTAGCTATTACCCTCGAAAACTAAAACTTTTGAAATAGGAAAAGAGCCTTTAATCACATTCTTTACCATTTGCAATTTCAACATACGTAGCTATTACCCTCGAAAACTAAAACTATTGAAATAGGAAAAGAGCCTTTAATCACACACTTTACCATTTGCAATCATAAAATAGTCTAATATCTTCATTTTTTCGACATACGTAGCTATTACCCCCGAAAACTAAAACTTTTGAAATAGGAAAAGAGCCTTTAATCACATTCTTTACCATTTGCAATCATAAAATAGTCTAATATCTTCATTTTTTCAACATACGTAGCTATTACCCTCGAAAACTAAAACTTTTGAAATAGGAAAAGAGCCTTTAATCACATTCTTTACCATGTGCAATCATAAAATAGTCTAATATCTTCATTTTTTCAACATACGTAGCTATTACCCTCGAAAACTAAAACTTTTGAAATAGGAAAAGAGCCTTTAATCACATTCTTTACCATGTGCAATCATAAAATAGTCTAATATCTTCATTTTTTCAACATACGTAGCTATTACCACCGAAAGCTAAAACTTTTGAAATAGGAAAAGAGCCTTTAATCACATTCTTTACCATGTGCAATCATAAAATAGTCTAATATCTTCATTTTTTCAACATACGTTGCTATTACCCTCGAAAACTAAAACTTTTGACATAGGAAAAGAGCCTTTAATCACATTCTTTACCATTTGCAACCATAAAATAGTCTAATATCTTCATTTTTTCCACAGACATAGCTATTACCCTCAAAAACTAAAACTTTTGAAATAGGAAAAGAGCCTTTAATCACATTCTTTACCATTTGCAATCATAAAATAGTCTAATATCTTCATTTTTTCAACATACGTAGCTATTACCCTCGAAAACTAAAACTTTTGAAATAGGAAAAGAGCCTTTAATCACATTCTTTACCATTTGCAATCATAAAATAGTCTAATATCTTCATTTTTTCAACATACGTAGCTATTACCCCGAAAACTAAAACTTTTGAAATAGGAAAAGAGCCTTTAATCACATTCTTTACCATTTGCAATCATAAAATAGTCTAATATCTTCATTTTTTCAACATACGTAGCTATTACCCTCGAAAACTAAAACTTTTGAAATAGGAAAAGAGCCTTTAATCACATTCTTTACCATGTGCAATCATAAAATAGTCTAATATCTTCATTTTTTCAACATACGTAGCTATTACCCTCGAAAACTAAAACTTTTGAAATAGGAAAAGAGCCTTTAATCACATTCTTTACCATTTGCAATCATAAAATAGTCTAATATCTTCATTTTTTCAACATACGTAGCTATTACCCTCGAAAACTAAAACTTTTGAAATAGGAAAAGAGCCTTTAATCACATTCTTTACCATTTGCAATCATAAAATAGTCTAATATCTTCATTTTTTCAACATACGTAGCTATTACCCTCGAAAACTAAAACTTTTGAAATAGGAAAAGAGCCTTTAATCACATTCTTTACCATTTGCAATCATAAAATAGTCTAATATCTTCATTTTTTCAACATACGTAGCTATTACCCTCGAAAACTAAAACTTTTGAAATAGGAAAAGAGCCTTTAATCACATTCTTTACCATTTGCAATCATAAAATAGTCTAATATCTTCATTTTTTCAACATACGTAGCTATTACCCTCGAAAACTAAAACTTTTGAAATAGGAAAAGAGCCTTTAATCACATTCTTTACCATTTGCAATCATAAAATAGTCTAATATCTTCATTTTTTCAACATACGTAGCTATTACCCTCGAAAACTAAAACTTTGAAATAGGAAAAGAGCCTTTAATCACATTCTTTACCATTTGCAATCATAAAATAGTCTAATATCTTCATTTTTTCAACATACGTAGCTATTACCCTCGAAAACTAAAACTTTTGAAATAGGAAAAGAGCCTTTAATCACATTCTTTACCATTTGCAATCATAAAATAGTCTAATATCTTCATTTTTTCAACATACGTAGCTATTACCCTCGAAAACTAAAACTTTTGAAATAGGAAAAGAGCCTTTAATCACATTCTTTACCATTTGCAATCATAAAATAGTCTAATATCTTCATTTTTTCAACATACGTAGCTATTACCCTCGAAAACTAA
Source organism: Artemia franciscana (assembly GCF_032884065.1). NCBI lineage: Eukaryota > Metazoa > Arthropoda > Branchiopoda > Anostraca > Artemiidae > Artemia > Artemia franciscana. The sequence continues at coordinate 26,888 of NW_027064313.1, forward strand.
AACTTTTGAAATAGGAAAAGAGCCTTTAATCACATTCTTTACCATTTGCAAT
>NW_027064314.1:0-26951 GCF_032884065.1 Artemia franciscana
TATGATTGCAAATGGTAAAGAATGTGATTAAAGGCTCTTTTCCTTTTTCAAAAGTTTTAGTTTTCGAGGGTATAGCTACGTATGTTGAAAAAATTAAGACATTAGACTATTTTTATGATTGCAAATGGTAAAGAATGTGCTCTAAAAGGCTCTTTTCCTTTTTCAAAAGTTTTAGTTTTCGCGGGTAATAGCTACGTATGTTGAAAAAATGAAGATATTAGACTATTTTATGATTGCACATGGTAAAAGAATGTGCTTTAAAGTCTCTTTTCCTATTTCAAAAGCTTTAGTTTTTCGAGGGTAATAGCTACGTATGTTGAAAAAATGAAGTATTAGACTATTTTATGATTGCAAATGGTAAAGAATGTGATTAAAGGCTCTTTTTCCTATTTCAAAAGTTTTAGTTTTCGAGGGTAAATAGCTACGTATGTGGAAAAATGAAGATATTAGACTATTTTATGATTGCAAATGGTTAAAGAATGTGATTAAAGGCTCTTTTCCTATGTCAAAAGTTTTAGTTTTCGAGGGTAATAGCTGCGTATGTTGAAAAAATGAAGATATTAGACTATTTTTATGATTGCAAATGGTAAAGAATGTGATTAAAGGCTCTTTTCCTATGTCAAAGTTTTAGTTTTCGAGGGTAATAGCTACGTAAGTTGAAAAAATGAAGATATTAGACTATTTTATGAATGCAAATGGTAAAGAATGTAATTAAAGGCTCTTTTCCTATTTCAAAAGTTTTAGTTTTCGAGGGTAATAGCTACGTATGTTGAAAAAATTAAGATATTAGACTATTTTATGATTGCACATGGTAAAGAATGTGATTAAAGGCTCTTTTTCCTATTTCAAAAGTTTTAGTTTTCGAGGGTAATAGCTACGTATGTTGAAAAAAACGAGATATTAGACTATTTTATGATTGCAATGGTAAAGAATATGATTAAAGGCCTCTTTTCCTTTGTCAAAAGTTTTAGTTTTCGAGGGTAATAGCTACTTATGTTGAAAACATGAAGATATTAGACTATTTTATGAATGCAAATGCTAAAGAATGTGATTAAAGGCTCTTTTCCTATTTCAAAGTTTTAGTTTTCGAGGGTAATAGCTTTGTCTGTGGAAAAAAATGAAGATATTAGACAATTTTATGATTGCACATGGTAAAGAATATGATTAAAGGCTCTTTTCCCATTTCAAAAGTTTTAGTTTTCGAGGGTAATAGCTACTTATGTTGAAAAAATGATGATATTAGACTATTTTATGATTGCAAATGGTAAAGAATGTAATTAAAGGCTCTTTTCCTATTTCAAAAGTTTTAGTTTTCGAGGGTAATAGCTACGTATGTTGAAATAATGAAGATATTAGACTATTTTATGATTGCACATAGTAAAGAATGTGATTAAAGGCTCTTTTCCTATGTCAAAAGTTTTAGTTTTCGAGGGTAATAGCTACGTATGTGAAAAAATGAAGATATTAGACTATTTTATGATTGCAAATGGTAAAGAATGTGATTAAAGGCTCTTTTCCTATTTCAAAAGTTTTAGTTTTCGAGGGTAATAGCTACGTATGTTGAAATAATGAAGATATTAGACTATTTTATGATTGCACATGGTAAAGAATGTGATTAAAGGTTCTTTTCCTATGTCAAAAGTTTTAGTTTTCGAGGGTAATAGCTTTGTCTGTGGAATAAATGAAGATATTAGACAATTTATGATTGCACATGGTAAAGAATGTGATTAAAGGCTCTTTTCCTATTTCAAAAGTTTTAGTTTTCGAGGGCAATAGCTACGTATGTTGAAAAAATGAAGATATTAGACTATTTTATGATTGCACATGGTAAAGAATGTGATTAAAGGCTCTTTTCCTATTTCAAAAGTTTTAGTTTTCGAGAGTAATAGCTACGGATGTTGAAAAAATGAAGATATTAGACTATTTTTATGATTGCAAATGGTAAAGAATGTGATTAAAGGCTCTTTTCCTATGTCAAAAGTTTTAGTTTTCGAGGGTAATAGCTACGTATGTTGAAAAAATGAAGTATTAGACTATTTTATGATTGCAAATGGTAAAGAATGTGATTAAAGGCTCTTTTTCTATTTCAAAAGTTGTAGTTTTCGAGGGTAATAGCTTTGTCTGTGGAAAAAATGAAGATATTAGACTATTTTATGATTGCAAATGGTAAAGAATGTGATTAAAGGCACTGTTCCTATGTCAAAAGTTTTAGTTTTCGAGGGTAATAGCTACGTATGTTGAATAAATGAAGATATTAGACTATTTTATGTTTGCAATGGTAAAGTATGTGATTAAAGGCTCTTTTCCTATTTCAAAAGTTTTAATTTTCGAGGGTAATAGCTACGTATGTTGAATAAATGAAGATATTAGACTATTTTATGATTGCAAATGGTAAAGAATGTGATTAAAGGCTCTTTTCCTTTTTCAAAAGTTTTAGTTTTCGAGGGTAATAGCTACGTATGTTGAAAAAATTAAGACATTAGACTATTTTATGATTGCAAATGGTAAAGAATGTGCTTAAAGGCTCTTTTCCTTTTTCAAAAGTTTTAGTTTTCGAGGGTAATAGCTACGTATGTTGAAAAAATGAAGATATTAGACTATTTTATGATTGCACATGGTAAAGAATGTGCTTAAAGGCTCTTTTCCTATTTCAAAAGCTTTAGTTTCGAGGGTAATAGCTACGTATGTTGAAAAAATGAAGATATTAGACTATTTTATGATTGCAAATGGTAAAGAATGTGATTAAAGGCTCTTTTCCTATTCAAAAGTTTTACTTTTCGAGGGTAATAGCTACGTATGTTGAAAAAATGAAGATATTAGACTATTTTATGATTGCAAATGGTAAAGAATGTGATTAAAGGCTCTTTTCCTATGTCAAAAGTTTTAGTTTTCGAGGGTAATAGCTACGTATGTTGAAAAAATGAAGATATTAGACTATTTTATGATTGCAAATGGTAAAGAATGTGATTAAAGGCTCTTTTCCTATGTCAAAAGTTTTAGTTTTCGAGGGTAATAGCTACGTATGTTGAAAAAATGAAGATATTAGACTATTTTATGAATGCAAATGGTAAAGAATGTAATTAAAGGCTCTTTTCCTATTTCAAAAGTTTTAGTTTTCGAGGGTAATAGCTACGTATGTTGAAAAAATTAAGATATTAGACTATTTTATGATTGCACATGGTAAAGAATGTGATTAAAGGCTCTTTTCCTATTTCAAAAGTTTTAGGTTTTCGAGGGTAATAGCTACGTATGTTGAAAAAATGAAGATATTAGACTATTTTATGATTGCAAATGGTAAAGAATATGATTAAAGGCTCTTTTCCTATGTCAAACGTTTTAGTTTTCGAGGGTAATAGCTACTTATGTTGAAAACATGAAGATATTAGACTATTTTATGAATGCAAATGCTAAAGAATGTGATTAAAGGCTCTTTTCCTATTTCAAAAGTTTTAGTTTTCGAGGGTAATAGCTTTGTCTGTGGAAAAAATGAAGATATTAGACAATTTTATGATTGCACATGGTAAAGAATATGATTAAAGGCTCTTTCCCATTTCAAAAGTTTTAGTTTTCGAGGGTAATAGCTACTTATGTTGAAAAAATGATGATATTAGACTATTTTATGATTGCAAATGGTAAAGAATGTAATTAAAGGCTCTTTTCCTATTTCAAAAGTTTTAGTTTTTCGAGGGTAATAGCTACGTATGTTGAAATAATGAAGATATTAGACTATTTTATGATTGCACATAGTAAAGAATGTGATTAAAGGCTCTTTTCCTATGTCAAAAGTTTTAGTTTTCGAGGGTAATAGCTACGTATGTTGAAAAATGAAGATATTAGACTATTTTATGATTGGAAATGGTAAAGAATGTGATTAAAGGCTCTTTTCCTATTTCAAAAGTTTTAGTTTTCGAGGGTAATAGCTACGTATGTTGAAATAATGAAGATATTAGACTATTTTATGATTGCACATGGTAAAGAATGTGATTAAAGGCTCTTTTCCCATGTCAAAAGTTTTAGTTTTCGAGAGTAATAGCTTTGTCTGTGGAATAAATGAAGATATTAGACAATTTTATGATTGCACATGGTAAAGAATGTGATTAAAGGCTCTTTTCCTATTTCAAAAGTTTTAGTTTTCGAGGGCAATAGCTACGTATGTTGAAAAAATGAAGATATTAGACTATTTATGATTGCACATGGTAAAGAATGTGATTAAAGGCTCTTTTCCTATTTCAAAAGTTTTAGTTTTCGAGGGTAATAGCTACGGATGTTGAAAAAATGAAGATATTAGACTATTTTATGATTGCAAATGGTAAAGAATGTGATTAAAGGCTCTTTTCCTATGTCAAAAGTTTTAGTTTTCGAGGGGTAAGAGCTACGTATGTTGAAAAAATGAAGATATTAGACTATTTTATGATTGCAAATGGTAAAGAATGTGATTAAAGGCTCTTTTCCTATTTCAAAAGTTGTAGTTTTCGAGGGTAATAGCTTTGTCTGTGGAAAAAATGAAGATATTAGACTATTTTATGATTGCAAATGGTAAAGAATGTGATTAAAGGCACTGTTCCTATGTCAAAAGTTTTAGTTTTCGAGGGTAATAGCTAAGTATGTTGAATAAATGAAGATATTAGACTATTTTATGTTTGCAAATGGTAAAGTATGTGATTAAAGGCTCTTTTCCTATTTCAAAAGTTTTAGTTTCGAGGGTAATAGCTACGTATGTTGAATAAATGAAGATATTAGACTATTTTATGATTGCAAATGGTAAAGAATGTGATTAAAGGCTCTTTTCCTTTTTCAAAAGTTTTAGTTTTCGAGGGTAATAGCTACGTATGTTGAAAAAAATTAAGACATTAGACTATTTTATGATTGCAAATGGTAAAGAATGTGCTTAAAGGCTCTTTTCCTTTTTCAAAGTTTTAGTTTTCGAGGGTAATAGCTACGTATGTTGAAAAAATGAAGATATTAGACTATTTTATGATTGCACATGGTAAAGAATGTGCTTAAAGGCTCTTTTCCTATTTCAAAAGCTTTAGTTTTCGAGGGTAATAGCTACGTATGTTGAAAAAATGAAGATATTAGACTATTTTATGATTGCAAATGGTAAAGAATGTGATTTAAAGGCTCTTTTCCTATTTCAAAAGTTTACTTTTCGAGGGTAATAGCTACGTATGTTGGAAAATGAAGATATTAGACTATTTTATGATTGCAAATGGTAAAGAATGTGATTAAAGGCTCTTTTCCTATGTCAAAAGTTTTAGTTTCGAGGGTAATAGCTACGTATGTTGAAAAAATGAAGATATTAGACTATTTTATGAATGCAAATGGTAAAGAATGTGATTAAAGGCTCTTTTCCTATTTCAAAAGTTTTAGTTTTCGAGGGTAATAGCTACGTATGTTGAAAAATTAAGATATTAGACTATTTTATGATTGCACATGGTAAAGAATGTGATTAAAGGCTCTTTTCCTATTTCAAAAGTTTTAGTTTTCGAGGGTAATAGCTACGTATGTTGAAAAAATGAAGATATTAGACTATTTTATGATTGCAAATGGTAAAGAATATGATTAAAGGCTCTTTTCCTATGTCAAAAGTTTTAGTTTTCGAGGGTAATAGCTACTTATGTGAAAACATGAAGATATTAGACTATTTTATGAATGCAAATGCTAAAGAATGTGATTAAAGGCTCTTTTCCTATTTCAAAAGTTTTAGTTTTCGAGGGTAATAGCTTTGTCTGTGGAAAAAATGAAGATATTAGACAATTTTATGATTGCACATGGTAAGGAATATGATTAAAGGCTCTTTTCCCATTTCAAAAGTTTTAGTTTTCGAGGGTAATAGCTACTTATGTTGAAAAAAATGATGATATTAGACTATTTTATGATTGCAAATGGTAAAGAATGTAATTAAAGGCTCTTTTCCTATTTCAAAAGTTTTAGTTTTCGAGGGTAATAGCTACGTATGTTGAAATAATGAAGATATTAGACTATTTTATGATTGCACATAGTAAAGAATGTGATTAAAGGCTCTTTTCCTATGTCAAAAGTTTTAGTTTTCGAGGGTAATAGCTACGTATGTTGAAAAAATGATGATATTAGACTGTTTTATGATTGCAAATGTAAAGAATGTGATTAAAGGCTCTTTTCCTATTTCAAAAGTTTTAGTTTTCGAGGGTAATAGCTACGTATGATGAGAAAGTGAAGATATAGACTATTTTATGATTGCACCTGGTAAAGAATGTGATTAAAGGCTCTTTTCCTATTTCAAAAGTTTTAGTTTTCGAGGGTAATAGCTACGTATGTTGAGAAAATGAAGATATTAGACTATTTATGATTGCACATGGTAAAGAATGTGATTAAAGGGCTCTTTTCCTATTTCAAAAGTTTTAGTTTCGAGGGTAATAGCTACGTATGTTGAAAAAATGAAGATATTAGACTATTTTATGATTGCAAATGGTAAAGAATGTGATTAAAGGCTCTTTTCCTATTTCAAAAGTTTTAGTTTTCGAGGGTAATAGCTACGTATGTTGAAAAAATGAAGATATTAGACTATTTTATAATTGCAAATGGTAAAGAATGTGATTAAAGGCTCTTTTGCTATTTCAAAAGTTCAGTTTTCGAGGGTAATAGCTACGTATGTTGAAAAAAATGAAGATATTAGACTATTTTATGATTGCACATGGTAAAGAATGTGATTAAAGGCTCTTTTCCTATTTCAAAAGTTTTAGTTTTCGAGGGTAATAGCTACGTATGTTGAAAAAATGAAGATATTAGACTATTTTATGATTGCAAATGGTAAAGAATGTGATTAAAGGCTCTTTCCTATTTCAAAAGTTTTAGTTTTCGAGGGTAATAGCTACGTATGTTGAAAAAATGAAGATATTAGACTATTTTATGATTGCAAATGGTAAAGAATGTGATTAAAGGCTCTTTTCCTATTTCAAAAGTTTTAGTTTTCGAGGGTAATAGCTTTGTCTGTGGAAAAAATGAAGATATTAGACTATTTTATGATTGCAAATGGTAAAGAATGTGATTAAAGGCTCTTTTCCTACGTCCAAAAGTCTTAGTTTTCGAGGGTAATAGCTACGTATGTTGAAAAAATGAAGATATTAGACTATTTTATGATTACAAATAGTAAAGAATGTGATTAAAGGCTCTTTTCCTATTTCAAAAGTTTTAGTTTTCGAGGGTAATAGCTACGTATGTTGAAAAAATGAAGATATTAGACTATTTTATGATTGCAAATGGTAAAGAATGTGATTAAAGGCTCTTTTCCTTTTTCAAAAGTTTTAGTTGTCAAGGGTAATAGCTACGTATGTTAAAAAAATGGTGATATTAGACTATTTTATGATTGCACATGGTAAAGAATGTGATTAAAGGCTCTTTTCCTATTTCAAAAGTTTTAGTTTTCGAGGGTAATAGCTACGTATGTTGAAAAAATTAAGATATTAGACTATTTTATGATTGCAAATGGTAAAGAATGTGATTAAAGGCTCTTTTCCTATGTCAAAAGTTTTAGTTTTCAAGGGTAATACCTACGTATGTTGAAAAAATGAAGATATTAGACTATTTTATGAATGCAAATGGTAAAGAATGTGATTAAAGGCTCTTTTCCTATTTCAAAAGTTTTAGTTTTCGAGGGTAATAGCTACGTATGTTGAAAAAATGAAGATATTAGACTATTTTATGATTACACATGGTAAAGAATGTGATTAAAGGCTCTTTCCTATTTCAAAAGTTTTAGTTTTCGAGGGTAATAGCTACGTATGTTGAGAAAATGAAGATATTAGACTATTTTATGATTGCAAATGGTAAAGAATGTGATTAAAGGCTCTTTTCTTATTTCAAAAGTTTTAGTTTTCAAGGGTAATAGCTACGTATGTTGAAAAAATAAAGATATTAGACTATTTTATGATTGCAAGTGGTAAAGAATGTGATTAAAGGCTCTTTTCCTATGTCAAAAGTTTTAGTTTTCGAGGGTAATACCTACGTATGTTGAAAAAATGAAGATATTAGACTATTTTATGAATGCAAATGGTAAAGAATGTGATTAAAGGCTCTTTTCCTACGTCAAAAGTTTTAGTTTTCGAGGGTAATAGCTACGTATGTTGAAAAAATGAAGATATTAGACTATTTTATGATTGCAAATGGTAAAGATGTGATTAAAGGCTCTTTTCCTATTTCAAAGTTTAATTTTCGAGGGTAATAGCTACGTATGTTGAAAAATGAAGATATTAGACTATTTTATGATTGCAATGGTAAAGAATGTGATTAAAGGCTCTTTTCCTATTTCAAAAGTTTTGTTTTCAAGGGTAATAGCTACGTATGTTGAAAAAATGATGATATTAGACTATTTTATGATTGCACATGGTAAAGAATGTGATTAAAGGCTATTTTCCTATTTCAAAAGTTTTAGTTTTCGAGGGTAATAGCTACGTATGTTGAAAAAATGAAGATATTAGACTATTTTATGATTGCAAGTGGTAAAGAATGTGATTAAAGGCTCTTTTCCTATGTCAAAAGTTTTAGTTTTCGAGGGTAATACCTACGTATGTTGAAAAAATGAAGATATTAGACTATTTTATGAATGCAAATGGTAAAGAATGTGATTAAAGGCTCTTTTCCTATTTCAAAAGTTTTAGTTTTCGAGGGTAATAGCTACGTATGTTGAAAAAATGAAGATATTAGACTATTTTATGATTGCACATGGTAAAGAATGTGATTAAAGGCTCTTTTCCTATTTCAAAGTTTTAGTTTTCGAGGGTAATAGCTACGTATGTTGAAAAAATGAAGATATTACACTATTTTATGATTGCAAATGGTAAAGAATGTGATTAAAGGCTCTTTTCCTATGTCAAAAGTTTTAGTTTTCGAGGGTAATAGCTTTGTCTTTGGAAAAAATGAAGATATTAGACAATTTTATGATTGCACATGGTAAAGAATGTGATTAAAGGCTCTTTTCCTATTTCAAAAGTTTTAGTTTTCGAGGGTAATAGCTACGTATGTTGAAAAAAATGAAGATATTAGACTATTTTATGATTGCAAATGGTAAAGAATGTGATTGAAGGCTCTTTTCCTATTTCAAAAGTTTTAGTTTTCGAGGGTAATAGCTTTGTCTGTGGAAAAAATGAAGATATTAGACAATTTTATGATTGCACCATGGTAAAGAATGTGATTAAAGGCTCTTTTCCTATTTCAAAAGTTTTAGTTTTCGAGGGTAATAGCTACGTATGTTTAAAAAATTAAGATATTAGACTATTTTATGATTGCAAATGGTAAAGAATGTGATTAAAGGCTCTTTTCCTATTTCAAAAGTTTTAGTTTTCGAGGGTAATAGCTACGTATGTTGAAATAATCAAGATATTAGACTATTTTATGATTGCACATGTATAGAATGTGATTAAAAACTCTTTTCCTATGTCAAAAGTTTTAGTTTTCGAGGGGTAATAGCTTTGTCTGTGGAAAAAATGAAGATATTAGACAATTTTATGATTGCATATGGTAAAGAATGTGATTAAAGGCTCTTTTCCTATTTCAAAAGTTTTAGTTTTCGAGGGTAATAGCTATGTATGTTGAGAAAATGAAGATATTAGACTATTTTATGATTGCAAATGGTAAAGAATGTGATTAAAGGCTCTTTTCCTATTTCAAAAGTTTAAGTTTTCGAGGGTAATAGCTATGTATGTTTAAAAATTAAGATATTAGACTATTTTATGATTGCAAATGGTAAAGAATGTGATTAAGGCTCTTTTCCTATTTCAAAAGTTTTAGTTTTCGAGGGTAATAGCTACGTATGTTGAAATATCAAGATATTAGACTATTTTATGATTGCACATGGTATAGAATGTGATTAAAAACTCTTTTCCTATGTCAAAAGTTTTAGTTTTCGAGGGTAATAGCTTTGTCTGTGGAAAAAATGAAGCTATTAGACAATTTTATGATTGCACATGGTAAAGAATGTGATTAAAGGCTCTTTTCCTATTTCAAAAGTTTTAGTTTTCGAGGGTAATAGCTACGTATGTTGAGAAAATGAAGATATTAGACTATTTTATGATTGCAAATGGTAAAGAATGTGATTAAAGGCTCTTTTCTATTTCAAAAGTTTTAGTTTTCAAGGGTAATAGCTACGTATGTTGAAAAAATAAAGATATTAGACTATTTTATGATTGCAAATGGTAAAGAATGTGATTAAAGGCTCTTTTCCTATTTCAAAAGTTTTAGTTTTCGAGGGTAATAGCTACGTATGTTGAAAAATGAAGATATTAGACTATTTTATGATTGCAAATGGTAAAGAATGTGATTAAAGGCTCTTTTCCTATTTCAAAAGTTTTAGTTTTCGAGGGTAATAGCTACGTATGTTGAAAAAATGAAGATATTAGACTATTTTGTGATTGCACATGGTAAAGAATGTGATTAAAGGCTCTTTTCCTATGTCAAAAGTTTTAGTTTTCGAGGGTAATAGCTTTGTCTGTGGAAAAAAATGAAGATATTAGACAATTTTATGATTGCACATGGTAAAGAATGTGATTAAAGGCTCTTTTCCTATTTCAAAAGTTTTAGTTTTCGAGGGTAATAGCTACGTATGTTGAAAAAATGAAGATATTAGACTATTTTATGATTGCAAATGGTAAAGAATGTGATTAAAGGCTCTTTTCCTATTTCAAAAGTTCAGTTTTCGAGGGTAATAGCTACGTATGTTGAAAAAATGAAGATATTAGACTATTTTATGATTGCACATGGTAAAGAATGTGATTAAAGGCTCTTTTCCTATTTCAAAAGTTTTAGTTTTCGAGGGTAATAGCTACGTATGTTGAAAAAATAAAGATATTAGACTATTTTATGATTGCAAATGGTATAGAATGTGATTAAAGGCTCTTTTCCTATTTCAAAAGTTTTAGTTTTCGAGGGTAATAGCTACGTATGTTGAGAAAGTGAAGATATTAGACTATTTTATGATTGCACTGGTAAAGAATGTGATTTAAAGGCTCTTTTCCTATTTCAAAAGTTTTAGTTTTCGAGGGTAATAGCTACGTATGTTGAGAAAATGAAGATATTAGACTATTTTATGATTGCACATGGTAAAGAATGTGATTAAAGGCTCTTTTCCTATTTCAAAAGTTTTAGTTTTCGAGGGTAATAGCTACGTATGTTGAAAAAATGAAGATATTAGACTATTTTATGATTGCAAATGGTACAGAATATGATTAAAGGCTCTTTTCCTATTTCAAAAGTTTTAGTTTTCGAGGGTAATAGCTACGTATGTTGAAAAAATTAAGATATTAGACTATTTTATGATTGCACATAGTAAAGAATGTGATTAAAGGCTCTTTTCCTATTTAAAAAGTTTTAGTTTTCGAGAGTAATAGCTACGTATGTTGAGAAAGTGAAGATATTAGACTATTTTATGATTGCACCTGGTAAAGAATGTGATTAAAGGCTCTTTTCCTATTTCAAAAGTTTTAGTTTTCGAGGGTAATAGCTACGTATGTTGAGAAAATGAAGATATTAGACTATTTTATGATTGCACATGGTAAAGAATGTGATTAAAGGCTCTTTTCCTATGTCAGAAGTTTTAGTTTTCGAGGGTAATAGCTACGTATGTTGAAAAAATGAAGATATTAGACTATTTTATGAATGCAAATGGTAAAGAATGTGATTAAAGGCTCTTTTCCTATTTCAAAAGTTTTAGTTTTCGAGGGTAATAGCTACGTATGTTGAAAAATGAAGATATTAGACTATTTTATGATTGCAAATGGTAAAGAATGTGATTAAAGGCTCTTTTTCCTATTTCAAAAGTTTTAGTTTTCGAGGGTAATAGCTACGTATGTTGAAAAAATGAAGATATTAGACTATTTTATGATTGCAAATGGTAAAGAATGTGATTAAAGGCTCTTTTCCTATTTCAAAAGTTTTAGTTTTCGAGGGTAATAGCTGCGTATGTTGAAAAAATGAAGATATTAGACTATTTTATGATTGCAAATGGTAAAGAATGTGATTAAAGGCTCTTTTGCTATTTCAAAAGTTTAGTTTTCGAGGGTAATAGCTACGTATGTTGAAAAAATGAAGATATTAGACTATTTTATGATTGCACATGGTAAAGAATGTGATTAAAGGCTCTTTTCCTATTTCAAAAGTTTTAGTTTCGAGGGTAATAGCTACGTATGTTAAAAAAATGAAGATATTAGACTATTTTATGATTGCATATGGTAAAAAATGTGATTAAAGGCTCTTTTCCTATTTCAAAAGTTTTAATTTTCGAGGGTAATAGCTACGTATGCTGAAAAAAAGAAGATATTAGACTATTTTATGATTGCACATGGTAAAGAATGTGATTAAAGGCTCTTTTCCTATTTCAAAGTTTTAGTTTTCGAGGGTAATAGCTGAGGATGTTGAAAAAATGAAGATATTAGACTATTTTATGATTGCAAATGGTAAAAAATGTGATTAAAGGCTCTTTTCCTATGTCAAAAGTTTTAGTTTTCGAGGGTAATAGCTACGTATGTTGAAAAAATGAAGATATTAGACTATTTTATGATTGCAAATGGTAAAGAATGTGATTAAAGGCTCTTTTCCTATTTCAAAAGTTTTAGTTTTTGAGGGTAATAGCTTTGTCTGTGGAAAAAATGAAGATATTAGACTATTTTATGATTGCAAATGGTAAAGAATGTGATTAAAGGCTCTTTTCCTATGTCAAAAGTTTTAGTTTTCGAGGGTAATAGCTACGTATGTTGAAAAAATGAAGATATTCGACTATTTTATGATTGCAAATGGTAAAGAATGTGATTAAAGGCTCTTTTCCTATTTCAAAAGTTTTAGTTTTCGAGGGTAATAGCTACGTATGTTGAAAAAATGAAGATATTAGACTATTTTATGATTGCAAATGGTAAAGAATGTGATTAAAGGCTCTTTTCATATTTCAAAAGTTTTAGTTTCGAGGGTAATAGCTACGTATGTTGAAAAATGATGATATTAGACTATTTTATGATTGCACATGGTAAAGATGTGATTAAAGGCTCTTTTCCTATTTCAAAAGTTTTAGTTTTCGAGGGTAATAGCTACGTTTGTTGAAAAAAATGAAGATATTAGACTATTTTATGATTGCAAATGGTAAAGAATGTGATTAAAGGCTCTTTTCCTTGTTCAAAAGTTTTAGTTTTCGAGGGTAATAGCTACCTATGTTGAAAAAATGAAGATATTAGACTATTTTATGACTGCAAATGGTAAAGAATGTGATTAAAGGCTCTTTTCCTATTTCAAAAGTTTTAGTTTTCGAGGGTAATAGCTTTGTCTGTGGAAAAAATGAAGATATTAGACAATTTTATGATTGCACATGGTAAAGAATGTGATTAAAGGCTCTTTTCCTATTTCAAAAGTTTTAGTTTTCGAGGGTAATAGCTATGTATGTTGAAAAAATGAAGATATTAGACTATTTATGATTGCAAATGGTAAAGAATATGATTAAAGGCTCTTTTCCTATTTCAAAAGTTTTAGTTTTCGAGGGTAATAGCTACGTATGTTGAAATAATCAAGATATTAGACTATTTTATGATTGCAAATGGTATAGAATGTGATTAAAGGCTCTTTTCCTATGTCAAAAGTTTTAGTTTTCGAGGGTGATAGCTACGTATGTTGAAAAAATGAAGATATTAGACTATTTTATGATTGCACATGGTAAGAATGTGATTAAAGGCTCTTTTCCTATTTCAAAAGTTATAGTTTTCGAGGGTAATAGCTGAGGATGTTGAAAAAATGAAGATATTAGACTATTTATGATTGCAAATGGTAAAGAATGTGATTAAAGGCTCTTTTCCTATGTCAAAAGTTTTAGTTCCGAGGGTAATAGCTACGTATGTTGAAAAATTGGTAAAGAATGTGATTAAAAGCTCTTTTCCTATTTCAAAAGTTTTAGTTTTCGAGGGTAATAGCTATGTATGTGGAAAAAATGAAGATATTAGACTATTTTATGATTGCAAATGGTAAAGAATGTGATTAAAGGGTCTTTTCCTATTTCAAAAGTTTTAGTTTTCGAGGGTAATAGCTTTGTCTGTGGAAAAAATGAAGATATTCGACAATTTTATGATTGCACATGGTAAAGAATGTGATTAAAGGCTCTTTTCCTATTTCAAAGTTTTAGTTTTTCGAGGGTAATAGCTATGTATGTTGAAAAAATGAAGATATTAGACTATTTTATGATTGCAAATGGTAAAGAATATGATTAAAGGCTCTTTTCTTATTTCAAAAGTTTTAGTTTTCGAGGGTAATAGCTACGTATGTTGAAATAATCAAGATATTAGACTATTTTATGATTGCAAATGGTATAGAATGTGATTAAAGGCTCTTTTCCTATGTCAAAAGTTTTAGTTTTCGAGGGTGATAGCTACGTATGTTGAAAAAATGAAGATATTAGACTATTTTATGATTGCAAATGGTTTTCGAGGGTAATAGCTACGTATGTTGAAAAAATGAAGATCTTAGACTATTTTATGATTGCACATGGTAAAGAATGTGATTAAAGGCTCTTTTCCTATTTCAAAAGTTTTAGTTTTCGAGGATAATAGCTACGTTTGTTGAAAAAGAGAAGATATTAGACTATTTTATGATTGCAAATGGTAAAGAATGTGATTAAAGACTCTTTTCCTATTTCAAAAGTTTTAGTTTTCGAGGGTAATAGCTACGTATGTTGAAAAAATGAAGATATTAGACTATTTTATGACTGCTAATGATAAAGAATGTGATTAAAGGCTCTTTTCCTATTTCAAAAGTTTTAGTTTTCGAGGGTAATAGCTACGTATGTTGAAAAAATGAAGACATTAGACTATTTTATGATTGCACATGGTAAAGAATGTGATTAAAGGCTCTTTTCCTATGTCAAAAGTTTTAGTTTTCGAGGGTAATAGCCAAGTATGTTGAAAAAATGAAGATATTAGACTATTTTATGACTGCAAATGGTAAAGAATGTGATTAAAGATTCTTTTCCTATTACAAAAGTTTTAGTTTTCGAGGGTAATAGCTTTGTCTGTGGAAAAAATGAAGATATTCGACAATTTTATGATTGCACATGGTAAAGAATGTGATTAAAGGCTCTTTTCCTATTTCAAAGTTTTAGTTTTCGAGGGTAATAGCTATGTATGTTGAAAAAATGAAGATATTAGACTATTTTATGATTACAAATGGTAAAGAATATGATTAAAGGCTCTTTTCTTATTTCAAAAGTTTTAGTTTTCGAGGGTAATAGCTACGTATGTTGAAATAATCAAGATATTAGACTATTTTATGATTGCAAATGGTATAGAATGTGATTAAAGGCTCTTTTCCTATGTCAAAAGTTTTAGTTTTCGAGGGTGATAGCTACGTATGTTGAAAAAATGAAGATATTAGACTATTTTATGATTGCAAATGGTAAAGAATGTGATTAAAGGCTCTTTTTCTATCCTATTTCAAAAGTTTTAGTGTTCGAGGGTAATAGCTACGTATGTTGAGAAAATGAAGATATTAGACTATTTTATGATTGCAAATGGTAAAAAATGTGATTAAAGGCTCTTTTCCTATTTCAAAAGTTTTAATTTTCGAGGGTAAAAGCTACGTATGCTGAAAAAAAGAAGATATTAGACTATTTTATGATTGCACATGGTAAAGAATGTGATTAAAGGCTCTTTTTCTATTTCAAAAGTTATAGTTTTCGAGGGTAATAGCTGAGGATGTTGAAAAAATGAAGATATTAGACTATTTTATGATTGCAAATGGTAAAGAATGTGATTAAAGGCTCTTTTCCTATGTCAAAAGTTTTAGTTTTCGAGGGTAATAGCTACGTATGTTGAAAAAATGATGATATTAGACTATTTTATGATTGCAAATGGTAAAGAATGTGATTAAAGGGTCTTTTCCTATTTCAAAAGTTTTAGTTTTTGAGGGTAATAGCTTTGTCTGTGGAAAAAATGAAGATATTAGACTATTTTATGATTGCAAATGGTAAAGAATGTGATTAAAGGCTCTTTTCCTATGTCAAAAGTTTTAGTTTTCGAGGGTAATAGCTACGTATGTTGAAAAAATGATGATATTAGACTATTTTATGATTGCAAATGGTAAAGAATGTGATTAAAGGGTCTTTTCCTATTTCAAAAGTTTTAGTTTTTGAGGGTAATAGCTTTGTCTGTGGAAAAAATGAAGATATTAGACTATTTTATGATTGCAAATGGTAAAGAATGTGATTAAAGGCTCTTTTCCTATGTCAAAAGTTTTAGTTTTCGAGGGTAATAGCTACGTATGTTGAAAAAATGATGATATTAGACTATTTTATGATTGCAAATGGTAAAGAATGTGATTAAAGGCTCTTTTCCTATTTCAAAAGTTTTAGTTTTCGAGGGTAATAGCTACGTATGTTGAAAAAATGAAGATCTTAGACTATTTTATGATTGCACATGGTAAAGAATGTGATTAAAGGCTCTTTTCCTATTTCAAAAGTTTTAGTTTTCGAGGATAATAGCTACGTTTGTTGAAAAAGAGAAGATATTAGACTATTTTATGATTGCAAATGGTAAAGAATGTGATTAAAGACTCTTTTCCTATTTCAAAAGTTTTAGTTTTCGAGGGTAATAGCTACGTATGTTGAAAAAATGAAGATATTAGACTATTTTATGACTGCTAATGATAAAGAATGTGATTAAAGGCTCTTTTCCTATTTCAAAAGTTTTAGTTTTCGAGGGTAATAGCTTTGTCTGTGGAAAAAATTGAAGATATTAGACAATTTTATGATTGCACATGGTAAAGAATGTGATTAAAAGCTCTTTTCCTATTTCAAAAGTTTTAGTTTTCGAGGGTAATAGCTATGTATGTGGAAAAAATGAAGATATTAGACTATTTTATGATTGCAAATGGTAAAGAATGTGATTAAAGGGTCTTTTCCTATTTCAAAAGTTTTAGTTTTTGAGGGTAATAGCTTTGTCTGTGGAAAAAATGAAGATATTAGACTATTTTATGATTGCAAATGGTAAAGAATGTGATTAAAGGCTCTTTTCCTATGTCAAAAGTTTTAGTTTTCGAGGGTAATAGCTACGTATGTTGAAAAAATGATGATATTAGACTATTTTATGATTGCAAATGGTAAAGAATGTGATTAAAGGGTCTTTTCCTATTTCAAAAGTTTTAGTTTTTGAGGGTAATAGCTTTGTCTTTGGAAAAAATGAAGATATTAGACTATTTTATGATTGCAAATGGTAAAGAATGTGATTAAAGGCTCTTTTCCTATGTCAAAAGTTTTAGTTTTCGAGGGTAATAGCTACGTATGTTGAAAAAATGATGATATTAGACTATTTTATGATTGCAAATGGTAAAGAATGTGATTAAAGGCTCTTTTCCTATTTCAAAAGTTTTAGTTTTCGAGGGTAATAGCTACGTATGTTGAAAAAATGAAGATCTTAGACTATTTTATGATTGCACATGGTAAAGAATGTGATTAAAGGCTCTTTTCCTATTTCAAAAGTTTTAGTTTTCGAGGATAATAGCTACGTTTGTTGAAAAAGAGAAGATATTAGACTATTTTATGATTGCAAATGGTAAAGAATGTGATTAAAGACTCTTTTCCTATTTCAAAAGTTTTAGTTTTCGAGGGTA
Organism: Artemia franciscana; assembly: GCF_032884065.1. NCBI lineage: Eukaryota > Metazoa > Arthropoda > Branchiopoda > Anostraca > Artemiidae > Artemia > Artemia franciscana. The sequence continues at coordinate 17,605 of NW_027064314.1, forward strand.
ATAGCTACGTATGTTGAAAAAATGAAGATATTAGACTATTTTATGACTGCTAATGATAAAGAATGTGATTAAAGGCTCTTTTCCTATTTCAAAAGTTTTAGTTTTCGAGGGTAATAGCTTTGTCTGTGGAAAAAATTGAAGATATTAGACAATTTTATGATTGCACATGGTAAAGAATGTGATTAAAAGCTCTTTTCCTATTTCAAAAGTTTTAGTTTTCGAGGGTAATAGCTATGTATGTGGAAAAAATGAAGATATTAGACTATTTTATGATTGCAAATGGTAAAGAATGTGATTAAAGGGTCTTTTCCTATTTCAAAAGTTTTAGTTTTTGAGGGTAATAGCTTTGTCTGTGGAAAAAATGAAGATATTAGACTATTTTATGATTGCAAATGGTAAAGAATGTGATTAAAGGCTCTTTTCCTATGTCAAAAGTTTTAGTTTTCGAGGGTAATAGCTACGTATGTTGAAAAAATGATGATATTAGACTATTTTATGATTGCAAATGGTAAAGAATGTGATTAAAGGCTCTTTTCCTATTTCAAAAGTTTTAGTTTTCGAGGGTAATAGCTACGTATGTTGAAAAAATGAAGATCTTAGACTATTTTATGATTGCACATGGTAAAGAATGTGATTAAAAGCTCTTTTCCTATTTCAAAAGTTTTAGTTTTCGAGGGTAATAGCTATGTATGTGGAAAAAAATGAAGATATTAGACTATTTTATGATTGCAAATGGTAAAGAATATGATTAAAGGCTCTTTTACTATTTCAAAAGTTTTAGTTTTCGAGGGTAATAGCTACGTATGTTGAAATAATCAAGATATTAGACTATTTTATGATTGCAAATGGTATAGAATGTGATTAAAGGCTCTTTTCCTATGTCAAAAGTTTTAGTTTTCGAGGGTGATAGCTACGTATGTTGAAAAAATGAAGATATTAGACTATTCTATGATTGCAAATGGTAAAGAATGTGATTAAAGGCTCTTTTCCTATCCTATTTCAAAAGTTTTAGTTTTCGAGGGTAATAGCTACGTATGTTGAGAAAATGAAGATATTAGACTATTTTATGATTGCAAATGGTAAAGAATGTGATTAAAGGCTCTTTTCCTATTTCAAAAGTTTTAGTTTTCGAGGGTAATAGCTTTGTCTGTGGAAAAAATGAAGATATTAGACAATTTTATGATTGCACATGGTAAAGAATGTGATTAAAGGCTCTTATCCTATTTCAAAAGTTTTAGTTTTCGAGGGTAATAGCTATGTATGTTGACAAAATGAAGATATTAGACTATTTTATGATTGCAAATGGTAAAGAATGTGATTAAAGGCTCTTTTCCTATGTCAAAAGTTTTAGTTTTCGAGGGTAATAGCTACGTATGTTGAAAAAATGAAGATATTAGACTATTTTATGATTGCAAATGGTAAAGAATGTGATTAAAGGCTCTTTTCCTATTTCAAAAGTTTTAGTTTTTGAGGGTAATAGCTTTGTCTGTGGAAAAAATGAAGATATTAGACTATTTTATGATTGCAAATGGTAAAGAATGTGATTAAAGGCTCTTTTCCTATGTCAAAAGTTTTAGTTTTCGAGGGTAATAGCTACGTATGTTGAAAAAATGAAGATTTTAGACTATTTTATGATTGCAAATGGTAAAGAATGTGATTAAAGGCTCTTTTCCTATTTCAAAAGTTTTAGTTTTCGAGGGTAATAGCTACGTATGTTGAAAAAATGAAGATATTAGACTATTTTATGATTGCAAATGGTAAAGAATGTGATTAAAGGCTCTTTTCCTATTTCAAAAGTTTTAGTTTTCGAGGGTAATAGCTTTGTCTGTGGAAAAAATGAAGATATTAGACAATTTTATGATTGCACATGGTAAAGAATGTGATTAAAGGCTCTTTTCCTATTTCAAAAGTTTTAGTTTTCGAGGGTAATAGCTATGTATGTTGAAAAAATGAAGATATTAGACTATTTTATGATTGCAAATGGTAAAGAATATGATTAAAGGCTCTTTTCCTATTTCAAAAGTTTTAGTTTTCGAGGGTAATAGCTACGTATGTTGAAATAATGAAGATATTAGACTATTTTATGATTGCAAATGGTATAGAATGTGATTAAAGGCTCTTTTCCTATGTCAAAAGTTTTAGTTTTCGAGGGTGATAGTTACATATTTTGAAAAAATGAAGATATTAGACTATTTTATGATTGCAAATGGTAAAGAATGTGATTAAAGGCTCTTTTCCTATTTCAAAAGTTTTAGTTTTCGAGGGTAATAGCTTTGTCTGTGGAAAAAATGAAGATATTAGACAATTTTATGATTGCACATGGTAAAGAATGTGATTAAAGGCTCTTTTCCTATTTCAAAAGTTTTAGTTTTCGAGGGTAATAGCTATGTATGTTGATAAAATGAAGATATTAGACTATTTTATGATTGCAAATGGTCAAGAATGTGATTAAAGGCTCTTTTCCTATGTCAAAAGTTTTAGTTTTCGAGGGTAATAGCTACGTATGTTGAAAAAATGAAGATATTAGACTATTTTATGATTGCAAATGGTAAAGAATGTGATTAAAGGCTCTTTTCCTATGTCAAAAGTTTTAGTTTTCGAACGTAATAGCTTTGTCTGTGGAAAAAAATGAAGATATTAGACTATTTTATGATTGCAAATGGTAAAGAATGTGATTAAAGGCTCTTTTCCTATGTCAAAAGTTTTAGTTTTCGAGGGTAATAGCTACGTATGTTGAAAAAATGAAGATATTAGACTATTTTATGATTGCAAATGGTAAAGAATGTGATTAAAGGCTCTTTTCCTATTTCAAAAGTTTTAGTTTTCGAGGGTAATAGCTACGTATGTTGAAAATATGAAGATATTAGACTATTTTATGATTGCAAATGGTAAAGAATGTGATTAAAGGCTCTTTTCCTATTTCAAAAGTTTTAGTTTTCGAGGGTAATAGCTTTGTCTGTGGAAAAAATGAAGATATTAGACTATTTTATGATTGCACATGGTAAAGAATGTGATTAAAGGCTCTTTTCCTATTTCAAAAGTTTTAGTTTTCGAGGGTAATAGCTATGTATGTTGAAAAAATGAAGATATTAGACTATTTTATGATTGCAAATGGTAAAGAATATGATTAAAGGCTCTTTTCCTATTTCAAAAGTTTTAGTTTTCGAGGGTAATAGCTACGTATGTTGAAATAATCAAGATATTAGACTATTTTATGATTGCAAATGGTATAGAATGTGATTAAAGGCTCTTTTCCTATGTCAAAAGTTTTAGTTTTCGAGGGTGATAGCTACGTATGTTGAAAAAATGAAGATATTAGACTATTTTATGATTGCAAATGGTAAAGAATGTGATTAAAGGCTCTTTTTCTACCCTATTTCAAAAGTTTTAGTTTTCGAGGGTAATAGCTACGTATGTTGAGAAAATGAAGATATTAGACTATTTTATGATTGCAAATGGTAAAGAATGTGATTAAAGGCTCTTTTCCTATTTCAAAAGTTTTAGTTTTCAAGGGTAATAGCTACGTATGTTGAAAAAATGAAGATATTAGACTATTTTATGATTGCAAATGGTAAAGAATGTGATTAAAGGCTCTTTTCCTATTTCAAAAGTTTTAGTTTTCGAGGGTAATAGCTACGTATGTTGAAAAAATGAAGATATTAGACTATTTTATGATTGCAAATGGTAAAGAATGTGATTAAAGGCTCTTTTGCTATTTCAAAAGTTTAGTTTTCGAGGGTAATAGCTACGTATGTTGAAAAAATGAAGATATTAGACTATTTTATGATTGCACATGGTAAAGAATGTGATTAAAGGCTCTTTTCCTATTTCAAAAGTTTTAGTTTTCGAGGGTAATAGCTACGTATGTTGAAAAAATGAAGATATTAGACTATTTTATGATTGCAAATGGTAAAGAATGTGATTAAAGGCTCTTTTCCTAATTCAAAAGTTTTAGTTTTCGAGGGTAATAGCTTTGTCTGTGGAAAAAATGAAGATATTAGACAATTTTATGATTGCACATGGTAAAGAATGTGATTAAAGGTTCTTTTTCTATTTCAAAAGTTTTAGTTTTCGAGGGTAATAGCTACGTATGTTGAAAAAATGAAGATATTAGACTATTTTATGATTGCAAATGGTAAAGAATGTGATTAAAGGCTCTTTTCCTATGTCAAAAGTTTTAGTTTTCGAGGGTAATAGCTACGTATGTTGGAAAAATGAAGATATTAGACTATTTTATGATTGCAAATGGTAAAGAATGTGATTAAAGGCTCTTTTCCCATTTCAAAAGTTTTAGTTTTCGAGGGTAATAGCTACGTATGTTGAAAAAATGAAGATATTAGACTATTTTATGATTGCAAATGGTAAAGAATGTGATTAAAGGCTCTTTTCCTATTTCAAAAGTTTTAGTTTTCGAGGGTAATAGCTTTGTCTGTGGAAAAAATGAAGATATTAGACAATTTTATGATTGCACATGGTAAAGAATGTGATTAAAGGCTCTTTTCCTATTTCAAAAGTTTTAGTTTTCGAGGGTAATAGCTATGTATGTTGAAAAAAATGAAGATATTAGACTATTTTATGATTGCTTATGATAAAGAATATGATTAAAGGCTCTTTTCCTATTTCAAAAGTTTTAGTTTTCGAGGATAATAGCTACGTATGTTGAAATAATCAAGATATTAGACTATTTTATGATTGCAAATGGTATGGAATGGATTAAAGGCTCTTTTCCTATGTCAAAAGTTTTAGTTTTCGAGGGTGATAGCTACGTATGTTGAAAAAATGAAGATATTAGACTATTTTATTATTGCAAATGTTAAAGAATGTGATTAAAGGCTCTTTTTCTATCCTATTTCAAAAGTTTTAGTTTTCGAGTGTAGTAGCTACGTATGTTGAGAAAATGAAGATATTAGACTATTTTATGATTGTAAATGGTAAAGAATGTGATTAAAGGCTCTTTTCCTATTTCAAAAGTTTTAGTTTTCAAGGGTAATAGCTACGTATGTTGAAAAAATGAAGAGATTAGACTATTTTATGATTGCAAATGGTAAAGAATGTGATTAAAGGCTCTTTTGCTTTTTCAAAAGTTTAGTTTTCGAGGGTAATAGCTACGTATGTTGAAAAAATGAAGATATTAGACTATTTTATGATTGCACATGGTAAAGAATGTGATTAAAGGCTCTTTTCCTATTTCAAAAGTTTTAGTTTTCGAGGGTAATAGCTTTGTCTGTGGAAAAAATGAAGATATTAGACAATTTTATGATTGCACATGGTAAAGAATGTGATTAAAGGCTCTTTTGCTATTTCAAAAGTTTAGTTTTCGAGGGTAATAGCTACGTATGTTGAAAAAGTGAAGATATTAGACTATTTTATGATTGCACATGGTAAAGAATGTGATTAAAGGCTCTTTTTCTATTTCAAAAGTTTTAGTTTTCGAGGGTAATAGCTACGTATGTTGAAAAAATGAAGATATTAGACTATTTTATGATTGCAAATGGTAAAGAATGTGATTAAAGGCTCTTTTCCTATTTCAAAAGTTTTAGTTTTCGAGGGTAATAGCTTTGTTTGTGGAAAAAATGAAGATATTAGACAATTTTATGATTGCACATGGTAAAGAATGTGATTAAAGGCTCTTTTGCTTTTTCAAAAGTTTAGTTTTCGAGGGTAATAGCTACGTATGTTGAAAAAATGAAGATATTAGACTATTTTATGATTGCAAATTGTAAAGAATGTGATTAAAGGCTCTTTTCCTATGTCAAAAGTTTTAGTTTTCGAGGGTAATAGCTACGTATGTTGAAAAAATGAAGATATTAGACTATTTTATGATTGCAAATGGTAAAGAATGTGATTAAAGGCTCTTTTCCTATTTCAAAAGTTTTAGTTTTCGAGGGTAATAGCTAGGTATGTTGAAAAAATGAAGATATTAGACTATTTTATGATTGCAAATGGTAAAGAATGTGATTAAAGGCTCTTTTCCTATTTCAAAAGTTTTAGTTTTCGAGGGTAATAGCTTTGTCTGTGGAAAAAATGAAGATATTAGACAATTTTATGATTGCACATGGTAAAGAATGTGATTAAAGGCTCTTTTCCTATTTCAAAAGTTTTAGTTTTCGAGGGTAATAGCTATGTATGTTGAAAAAATGAAGATATTAGACTATTTTATGATTGCAAATGATAAAGAATATGATTAAAGGCTCTTTTCCTATTTCAAAAGTTTTAGTTTTCGAGGGTAATAGCTACGTATGTTGAAATAATCAAGATATTAGACTATTTTATGATTGCAAATGGTATAGAATGTGATTAAAGGCTCTTTTCCTATGTCAAAAGTTTTAGTTTTCGAGGGTGATAGCTACGTATGTTGAAAAAATGAAGATATTAGACTATTTTATTATTGCAAATGGTAAAGAATGTGATTAAAGGCTCTTTTTCTATCCTATTTCAAAAGTTTTAGTTTTCGAGGGTAATAGCTACGTATGTTGAGAAAATGAAGATATTAGACTATTTTATGATTGCAAATGGTAAAGAATGTGATTAAAGGCTCTTTTCCTATTTCAAAAGTTTTAGTTTTCGAGGGTAATAGCTACGTAGGTTGAAAAAATGAAGATATTAGACTATGCTATGATTACAAATGGTAAAGAATGTGATTAAAGGCTCTTTTCCTATTTCAAAAGTTTTAGTTTTCGAGGGTAATAGCTACGTATGTTGAAAAAATGAAGATATTAGACTATTTTATGATTGCAAATGGTAAAGAATGTGATTAAAGGCTCTTTTGCTATTTCAAAAGTTTAGTTTTCGAGGGTAATAGCTACGTATGTTGAGAAAATGAAGATATTAGACTATTTTATGATTGCAAATGGTAAAGAATGTGATTAAAGGCTCTTTTCCTATTTCAAAAGTTTTAGTTTTCAAGGGTAATAGCTACGTATGTTGAAAAAATGAAGATATTAGACTATGCTATGATTACAAATGGTAAAGAATGTGATTAAAGGCTCTTTTGCTATTTCAAAAGTTTAGTTTTCGAGGGTAATAGCTACGTATGTTGAAAAAGTGAAGATATTAGACTATTTTATGATTGCACATGGTAAAGAATGTGATTAAAGGCTCTTTTCCTATTTCAAAAGTTTAGTTTCGAGGGTAATAGCTTTGTCTGTGGAAAAAATGAAGATATTAGACAATTTTATGATTGCACATGGTAAAGAATGTGATTAAAGGCTCTTTTTCTATTTCAAAAGTTTTAGTTTTCGAGGGTAATAGCTTTGTCTGTGGAAAAAATGAAGATATTAGACTATTTTATGATTGCAAATGGTAAAGAATGTGATTAAAGGCTCTTTTCCTATGTCAAAAGTTTTATTTTTCGAGGGTGATAGCTACGTATGTTGAAAAACTGAAGATATTAGACTATTTTATGATTGCAAATGATAAAGAATGTGATTAAAGGCTCTTTTCCTATGTCAAAAGTTTTAGTTTTCGAGGGTGATAGCTACGTATGTTGAAAAACTGAAGATATTAGACTATTTTATGATTGCACATGGTAAAGAATGTGATTAAAGGCTCTTTTCCTATTTCAAAAGTCTTAGTTTTCGAGGGTAATAGCTATGTCTTTGGAAAAAATGAGGATATTAGACTATTTTATGATTGCACATGGTAAAGAATGTGATTAAAGGCTCTTTTCCTATTTCAAAAGTTTTAGTTTTCGAGGGTAATAGCTACGTATGTTGAAAAAATGAAGATATTAGACTATTTTATGATTGCAAATGGTAAAGAATGTGATTAAAGGCTTTTTTCCTATTTCAAAAGTTTTCGTTTTCGAGGGTAATAGCTACGTATGTTGAAAAAATGAAGATATTAGACTATTTTATGATTGCACATGGTAAAGAATGTGATTAAAGGCTCTTTTGATTATGTCAAAAGTTTTAGTTTTCGAGGGTAATAGCTACGTATGTTGAAAAAATGGAGATATTAGACTATTTTATAATTCCAAATGGTAAAGAATGTGATTAAAGGCTCTTTTCCTATGTCAAAAGTTTTAGTTTTCGAGGGTATTAGCTACGTCTGTTGGAAAAATGAAGATATTAGACTATTTTATGATTGCAAATGGTAAAGAATGTGATTAAAGGCTCTTCTCCTATTTCAAAAGTTTTAGTTTTCGAGGGTAATAGCTACGTATGTTGAAAAAATGAAGATATTAGACTATTTTATGATTCCAAATGGTAAAGAACGTGATTAAAGGCTCTTTTCCTATTTCAAAAGAATTAGTTTTCGAGGGTAATAGCTACGTATGTTGAAAAAATGAAGATATTAGACTATTTTATGATTGCAAATGGTGAAGAATGTGATTAAAGGCTCTTTTCCTATTTCAAAAGTTTTAGTTTTCGAGGGTAATAGCTATGTCTGTGGAAAAAATGAAGATATTAGACTATTTTATGATTGCACATGGTAAAGAATGTGATTAAAGGCTCTTTTCCTATGTCTAAAGTTTTAGTTTTCGAGGGTAATAGCTACGTATGTTGAAAAAATGAAGATATTAGACTATTTTATGATTGCAAATGGTAAAGAATGTGATTAAAGGCTCTTTTCCTATTTCAAAAGTTTTAGTTTTCGAGGGTAATAGCTTTATCTGTGGAAAAAATGAAGATATTAGACAATTTTATGATTGCACATGGTAAAGAATGTGATTAAAGGTTCTTTTCCTATTTCAAAAGTTTTAGTTTTCGAGGGTAATAGCTACGTATGTTGAAAAAATGAAGATATTAGACTATTTTATGATTGCAAATGGTAAAGAATGTGATTAAAGGCTCTTTTCCTATGTCAAAAGTTTTAGTTTTCGAGGGTAATAGCTACGAATGTTGAAAAAATGAAGATATTAGACTATTTATGATTGCAAATGGTAAAGAATGTGATTAAAGGCTCTTTTCCTATGTCAAAAGTTTTAGTTTTCGAGGGTAATAGCTACGTATGTTGAAAAAATGAAGATATTAGACTATTTTATGATTGTAAATGGTAAAGAATATGATTAAAGGCTCTTTTCCTATTTCAAAAGTTTTAGTTTTCGAGGGTAATAGTTATGTCTGTGGAAAAAATGAAGATATTAGACTAATTTATAATTGTACATGGTAAAGAATGTGATTAAAGGCTCTTTTCCTATTTCAAAAGTTTTAGTTTTCGAGGGTAATAGCTACGTACTTTGAAAAAATGAAGAAATTAGACTGTTTTATGATTGCAAATGGTAAAGAATGTGATTAAAGGCTCTTTTCCTATGTCAAAAGTTTTAGTTTTCGAGGGTAATAGCTACTTATGTTGAAAAAATGAAGATATTAGACTATTTTATGATTGCAAATGGTAAAGAATGT
>NW_027064315.1:0-26905 GCF_032884065.1 Artemia franciscana
AAATGCCAAACACTTAAATAGAACTCTATATCTAAAAACAACAGATATAAACATTTTTAGACTGTATATTCATTGGAGGGAGGGAGAAAGCCATTAAAAGCATAATTTTAAATTACAAATAGCAGCCCATATCAACCTTCAAATAACTATTCTAAATAAAATAATGAAGCATTTTTTTTATTTTAAATGTTTTTTTCTGAGACATCCTGTTTCCAAAAATGCAAACATTGCTAGAGGTTATCATTAAAACTTTAAGGTTCCCCGCACCTCCAGAACTTAAGACTGGCCGCTTTGTAGAGTACAGAGACAAGAAAAGGAAAATCAGAAGTTATTAAAAGGGGAATCCCTATGAAATTCCAAAGTTTTTCTGATACTTTTTATGTTATCTACGCAGTTTAGCCCCCCCCCCCCCAAAAAAAAAAAGCATAATAATTTTTTTTTTTAAACATAAAAAAAAGCATTCTTAGGTAAGCTGGGGCAATATCAATAAGCATCATTTTAGATAAATAAATAAAGAGGACAAAATACGAACAAGCTAGATGAAAAAAAAAATCCCCATAGAAATGCCTTTTGGAATCAATACAAAAAAAAAACCAGAAAAACAGAAAATTAGCAGCAAATCTATATTTATTCAAGAAAAGAGATTTCGGAAAATTCGAATATTCTGAAGATTAGTTTCGCAGCAAACAGCTTGCAAATTGTTATTCGACAACTTAATTCTCGAAATAGATGGCTTGGTTACAGAATTTTAAAAATATGAAAATACTGTTTTCATCAAGATTTCGTACTACTTTCAAAAGAGCAATTTGCACAAAAATCTGTAACAAAAACTAATGTTTCCTTATCATGGGCTAAGCATGAATGTGTGAAAAGAGAAAGTTATTTATTCTAAAGAAAAGGAGAAAAATATAACTCCTCCGTAATACGACAATTATAAAATCGGCTTCGTGTTAGCGACGACCGCCTCTTTGAAACTTCCTAACCTGGAGTGTTGTGATAATAAAAAGGGCCCTAAAGCAAACCCTAAAGTGACCTGGAGTCCATGAGTGGCAAGTGACCTGGAGAGTGTTGTGTTAATAAAGAGGGCCCTAAAGCAAACCCTAAAGTGACCTGGAGAGTGTTGCGTTAGTAAATAGAACACTAAAGCGAACACTAAAGTGACCCGGGGTCCGTGAGTGGCAAGTGACCTGGAGAGTGTTGTGTTAATAAAGAGGGCCCTAAAGCAAACCCTAAAGTGACCTGGCGAGTGTTGCGTTAATAAATAGGACACTAAAGCGAACACTAAAGTGACCCGAGGTCCGTGAGTGGCAAGTGACCTGGAGAGTGTTGTGTTAATAAAGAGGGCCCTAAAGCAAACCCTAAAGTGACCTGGAGAGTGTTGCGTTAATAAATAGGACACTAAAGCGAACACTAAAGTGACCCGAGGTCCGTGAGTGGCAAGTGACCTGGAGAGTGTTGTGTTAATAAAGAAGGCCCTAAAGCAAACCCTAAAGTGACCTGGAGAGTGTTGTGTTAATAAAGAAGGCCCTAAAGCAAACCCTAAAGTGACCTGGAGAGTGTTGCGTTAATAAATAGGACACTAAAGCGAACACTAAAGTGACCCTGGGTCCGTGAGTGGCAAGTGACCTGGAAAGTGTTGTGTTTATAAAGAGGACACTAAAGCAAACCGTAAAGTGACATAGGGTCCGTGAGTGGCAAGTGACCTGGAGAGTGTTATGTTAATAAAGAGGACTCTAAAGCAAAACCTATGGATTAATAATAAATAGTAGAACCTTCAACTTCTTGGCCACCCTTTTTGTCCTTTTCCAGAAGTTGCTCTTTCATTTTTCTATCACAGGCAGCCTTGTAACGCTGACGGAGTATCTTCAAAGGGGTGTCTTCACCTATTGATGCTTCACCATGACTAACGCAGTCTAAAGCAGCACTCTTTTCTTCAACAGATGGCTGATAAAGAAAAAATAAAAGATACCAATATGAAAGTGCCACAAGTAATTAGCTATCTGCTATCAAACAGTAGATTGACCACTTAGGAGAGTACAGAGACAAGAAAAGGAAAAACAGAAGTTACTAAACGGGGAATTTCCACTAAATTTCGAGGTTTTTTCCGATGCTTTTTATGTTGTCTGTACAGTATCCTCAACCCCCCCCCCCCCAAAAAAAAAGAAAGTTAACGGCTTATCTATAGTAACTATACGCATTACATATTTCAAAATGACAACGGTAATTTTAAATCACCAACAAATCTTGTAATAACAAAAAATTAATGAAAACCTTGCTAAGTAAACTATACAAACCCCTTTCAGAATACGTTTCTAAGGAAATAAAAATCCAGCTCAATATAATTAGACATTTTCTTTAGGTTCTGGCTGAAGACATAGGACAAAACATAACATACTAACAGAGATCCTTAGACCTAAGGAAAGGCAATATATGACCAGAAAAAAGCTTATAATGACTCTCTCCATTCTATCTAAACAAATAATATTCAAACTGAAAAAAAAAATAAGAAATTAATTTCGATTAGGCTGAGCTCATGAGGTTTTTGGAAAGTGATACTTCAAGCAGTTAAATCTCAAAATTTGGCAGAGAAAACACAAAAACTGGTTAGTTGTTTCACATTAATACATGTCTCTAAAGTCCATTTTCAGGAAAAAAATAAAGACAGCCTAATTTTTGAAAATTACAAGGGAAACTGAAACCAATTACTCCTGATATTGAACATCAAGAATAAAGAACAAAGGACCAAGGACTAGAAATCTAAAATAAGGAAGAATTCTATATATCAAACTTTAAAACAGCAATCATCACTATGAATCAAGAAATGACACCTAAAACAAGCAAAATATAACATGCACAGTGAAGACAAGCTTTAAACAAAAGTAATACATAAAATAAGGACGCTCGGTGACCGCAAAAAGCTAGAAAGCCATTTTCACTTCGCTGAAAACTAAATAGATTGTCTAAAATGAAACTGTTGTTTGGTATTTTGTTAGTTTGTTTTGTTTCTGTTTTTTTTCTTTACTTTTGAAAAGAATAAATTTAAAAGGATCAATGAAAAAAGAGGTATTTTTAAAACAGTAAAACAAGACGAATTGTCAAAATATGCTTTGTCTCTAAAATTCGACCAGACATAAAGATGGGTTACCACCCCTCATATCCTCCAAAATGCTAGTGTCATTTGCGCTTTATGGAATAACAGAAAAAAAATCTTACATTGAAAGTTTATATTATTATGCTGACTTTCTATATATTAAATAAAAAAAAAACTGATTTTTTTAGCTGAAAGTAAGGAGCGACATTAAAACTTAAAACGAACAGAAATTACTCCGTATATGAAATGGGTTGTCCCTTCCGCAATCCCTCGCTCTTTACGCTAAAGCTTTTAATTGTTTTAAAAAGTAGAATTGTGGCAAAGATTAAAGTTAATCTGTATTTTCCGATATACTTGCTTTTTGCATTACTAAATAAAAAAAGTGCTACTTTATATCTGCTGTTTCGAAGGTTTTGGGTCCCCTCCCCACCGAAAAAAAAAATTCCTGCGTACGTGCCTGATATATATATATATATATATATATATATATATATATATATATATATATATATATATATATATATATATATATATATATATATATATATATATATATATATATATATATATATATATATATATATATATATATATATATATATATATATGTGTATATATATATATATATATATATATATATATATATATATATATATATATATATATATATATATATATATATATATATATGTGTGTATATATATATATATATATATATATATATATATATATATATATATATATATATATATATATATATATATATATATATATATATATATATGGTGTTGTTTTGAAGACGGCCCTAGGACACAGGGCCCAAATATTCACTGAATTGAATTCCACTGTCCTGAGAAAATTTCCTTATTGTTTCTACGTTGTTTTTGTTTGATATGGAAAGGCAGTGTGGTCTTCATCGCTATTTAGGCAAATTACAGGGCTCATAACAAATAAAGAAGCTTCTAAGTCTAGCTTAAGCTGGGAAGGTATTAATAATAAAATTCTAGTTGCTTATTTTACAACTAAAACCTGCAAGGAATTAGTCATAGTAGCATATGCCCCAGTAGAACTGACTAATGGAGATAGTAGTGATCCCATAAATTTCACTTACAGTTACAGAAACAAAAAAGCAGGATTTAATAGATTTTAATACACAGTTTGGTAAAAAATAGAGACTGATAGTATTTATATTGGTTGAGTATGAGACTGGAAATCTAAAATTTGAAAACGTAGAAGGTGGATGGAATAATTTTAGGGACATTGTTTGTAAAGTAGCAGATGGTGTTAAGAAATTGAGAGGGTGTAGTCAATCTTGACCTGTCCAAAGTTAAAGATGGAATCAGGGTCTTGATCAGTGATAAGGAAAGGGTTAAAGAGAGATATGTAGAACATTTCGAGAATGTGCCAAACCGTGATAAAGTTACACAAAGTGACATAGGAAAGAATGAAAAAATTTGTGGCAATTTAGAAGGGAATGAAAATTTACTTTGCAAGGAAAAGTGAGAGACAAGACTAAAAGGGTTAAAAATAATAAGGCCTCAGATGCTGACAGTGTGCCAAGTGGGTTTCGGAGACATGGTAGTTGTGAAGTTAACGATAAACTGCTGAAGACTGTTAATATGATTTTTATAAAAAAAAGGGAAGTATCTACCGATTTAAGTAACACTTCAAGGAAACTCCTTTATAAGAAAAGTGATGAAAGTGATGTGGTATTTATAGACACTAGCTAAGTTTCAGTAGGAAACAAATTGCTTAGTATGATGATATTTTTTAGGCTTAGGCATGCTGTTTTAATGTTTAAGAAAAGAACAGCGTGGTTTTAAGAAGAGGAGAGGATGTATCTACCAAATTTTTACTCTTAGCTTAATAAGTTAGAGCTGCTTAAGTCATTATGCCTATTTAATCTTAAGTTTTACAAATTAGGAACAAGCATTTGATTCAGCCTATAGAAAAGCTTTAATGAAGGTCCTATCCTTGTATGGTATACCAGATACATAGAAGTGATCATTGGGTATGTACGAGAACAACAATGCTTTGGTTAAGATAAGAAATGAGGTTAGTAATTTGCACTCACCAATTTAATGGACTTTGTTCAAAGTAACACGGCAAAGGCAATAAGAGAGCAAGGAATCAAACGAGTTGGCATAACTCTCCTGGAATTAGGTTATGATGATGGGTTGAGTATCCAAGACGAAAATGTCAGCAAAATAAATGATATTTTGGATGTTTTGAGAAGATGAAGAGGTGATGTTGGATAACGAGATGATCAATCAGTGAGATAATTCACTTACCTACGTAATATTATTAGTAAAGATGGTGGATGCAGTGAAAATGTTAAAACAAGAATAGCCAAGGCCCAGGGTGTATTTTTCAACTGAAAAAGATTTGGAAGAACAGGAAGATAAGTCAGCGAATCAAGACTATAATATTGGAAAGTGATGGCAGTGGTCAAGTACACTGTTCTGAAACATGGATACTTTTGAAGACAAAGGTATTTTTTAAGTTATTTTCCAGAGAAGTTTTCTACGCATCGTTTTGGAGACCCGTGTTTCAAACATTAAGCTATACGAACTATGTGGTTCTATCCACCATAATGTGAGGAAGGTTAGAATGTCTAGGATGCATTTTATGGATTGAGAATGACAGATAGGAAAAAATTGTCCTTTTCTGCCACCCATTACGGGGTCCTGTAATGAGGTAGCAAAAGGTCGTAAAAAAGAATTTTAGAAAACTGAATCATCTTTGGAGGTGGTGAAGAGGGCTGCTTTGAATAGAATTGGATGGAGGAGGAATGTACGCAGCAGTGTTGGACCCAGAAAGCTTGATGCTGCAGTTGGTTGTTAGTTGTAGTAGCAGTGGTAATGAACAGACAGAAATTTTATCAGTAAAGACCAAATGGCATTCTAGACTTTTCGGCTGTTTATGCTTATTTTAGGTTTGGCTTATATGTTTGTTCATTATAACTTCTGCATGTTTCAAGTGTTATTTCTTTATTCACAGTAGTTTCTGCCGTTTTTTTAACATATAAGCCTTGTTTCTTTAGTTTAATGTCTGCTCGTTTTAAGTCGAAAATTTTTGCATTACCCGGATTGCGGAAATGGAGAGGCATTACAACATTTGGTGACAAATATTCATTTGTTTGGATTTTGGACATCTATGCTTTGAAGTTATTCCAAAATCTATCATCACCAAGTTCAAAAATCTTTTTAAATCAGTTTATTCCCTTAATCATTTGCTGACTCACTATCACACATTCACTATTTCTCTATTACCATTTACTAAAACAAAACCATCAATGTTCCCACTTTGTTTAGCGGCATCAAAGCGATTCCAAATGTTTAAAATTTTGATCCTTATGAAAACAAAAACTCTTCCAAGTTATAGAATTATGAATTTATAATGTATGTCCTTTAGTTCTGGGTCCTTTCATTCTCCTTTTATAATCCAGCATAAGTTACCTTAACTACAGTAACAAAAAAAATTAATAATTACCATTTCATCAGAGATAACAAGTCCTCGTACAATTTTTAACTTTTTAGTATATCCTTCCAGTGCTTGATTTGAAGGAGGGCTAAAAGAAGCAAGGCAAGTGTATCTTAAATAGTATGTGAAAAAGCAGTAAAATTTAACAGAACTTTTGATATGACGGTTTAACAGACACATATTTAATAGGCAAATGAGACACAACAACTGCATCTTACGAGCTACAGGGTTGCCAACCATAAATTCCTGCTTACATCAAATTGATTTTGAGTCATGAGAATTATTTTTGAACTTTTTGATTATCCCAAGAGGTTTTTGAGCAATGCTTTACTTCATAAAAATGTCGTTTCACTGAAGAGATTTCACATTTAGTCAGCATTAAGTATGCCGGTAGGTCTAGTCGCCACTGCTAGTGATTCATCATCAAATTATAAATTTCACTCACCCCCTTTATAAATTTACCTTCATAAACATCTATTAGCAAAACCTGTAGAATTTTCGATTATTCCAAGAATGACTGCTCTAACTTCAATTATGTCTTGATTATTTTTGTTCTTGGCTTTAAATTTTGTTTTGTCAACCAGAAAAAGATCAAATATTATTTGATGCTGCCGAGTACTGCTACTCGGCAGTTTTCAAAATTCTTGGCAGATTTTCTCTGAAAATACCATTTTTTCATGTAAAAAACACTTTTTGCTCAAAGAAAAGATGTCAGAACACAAGCTGTACTGCTGAAGTATCGGCAGCTTTTAAAATTCAGTCGAATTCTGCTACTGGCAACTTTGGAACTTTTTTCCTACCTGGTTGGCAGATACATAAAGCTCCATGTTCACGATTTTTTTCAAGCTAAAAATATAGTTAAGAACTCTAAGAACAATAGCAGCTACTAAATATAGGAAACAGATAAACTAGTGCAAAAAATCGGATCAGCTAATGTTCTCTGATATGGCTTACAATCTGACTTGAGGAACTAAAAACTATACAAACCATTAAATTGCTATTTCCCTGAGAACAATTGTTCTACATAATCCCATTTGTTGACTTTGCAAACATTGTAATGTTCTTGAGATCAATAAAAACTAAGCAACCATATCTGAAAAAGAGGCAGGGGCTAGTGGATATTCTCCAGCCCGATATTCTATTGCTAATGCTGGTGTTACAGAAACACAATTTGCCAGGAAAAGCAAGGAAATTCATAAGCGACCACAACAGTCTTCTTTGGTCGAGTACTGACAACACAAGGAGAGCTAGCTTTGGACAGATACTGATTTTCCCCAAGGGGCTAGGAAGGTGCTGATATCTTGTAACACCGTGCCAGAGCGTCTCCTATTGATCGACCTTCAGCACCGTTATGGAAGACCCTTTGTAGTAGCATACTCTACACCAACGAACGAGGTTGACCCCGATGTTAAGGACCAGGTCTAAACAAACCTCGCGCACCTTATATCTTTTGCCTCTCTCTATGATATACTACTTCTTCTTGGGGACTTTAACGCAATTGTTAGTGATTGCAAAGGCATCTGGAAATATATCGTGGAACCTGTTGTCCTAGAGCTACTTATCTCCAACTAAATTTTCGAAAGACATCAAATCCAGTCTATATCGTACGAAGAAGGAGATGGTGACAGAGGAAACCCCTGTTTGGTCCTTTGACTCAATGACAAATTTTGTTTTTTACTGTCGGCAGGCTCCTTCGAATATTTCGATTAGTTCTACTTGGACAGCGTCTTCCTTCAAAAAATTCCAAAGCTCGGCCCGAGTGAGGTATTCAAAAACAGCAGCAAGATCAATGAAGGCAATTTTGATACACAAGTAAATCAATCACTCCGTTGTACAATCAGGTGGAGAGTAAGAATGTGTTCTTGACAGCCTCTATCAGGCCTTAAAAATGCATATTCCACCTTTCAACAACACCCATTTAATTCCTTATTTTTTTTGTAATAATTGTTTAGGGTAAAGTGAATAACGAATCAGTAGCATAAGAAATACAGAAGTTTTTAATTGAATTCACATCATTTTATATGAATATTTTCGAAATTTTTACAATTTCCCATCATGTTTCCCATTATGAAATCATGAAAGTGACTATTTCTAATTTAATCTCGTCTGGTCTCTGGTATGCCTGCCAGATTTCATCGGCCTAGCTTATCTGGAAGTGCCCGAACTAGCAAAACCGGGACAGACAGACAGACAGACGGACAGAAATTGCGATCGCTATATGGCACTTAGCGGAAGGGCAAGTGCCTTATAGTACTTTAGATCTGCAACAGCTAAATCAAAAATGAAATTACATAAACCAATTTACATTGGATTTGCTGCATTAAAATTATGTAAATTACTTGTGCACGAGTTTCATAATGAACATATGTTACCTAGATATGGTGACGCTATAGTCTATGCTACGTGGACACTAGCAGTTTTATCTATGACTAGCTGTTGGGGTGGTGCTTCGCGCCACCCCAACACCTAGTTGGTGGGGGCGCTTCGCCCCCAAGCCCCCCCCCCCCCGCACGCGCAAGTCGTTATGTGCCATATTAGTTACGCGCCATTGTAGTTGTGTCCCTGTGTCCCACCTGTGAATACAGATGGATATATATATATATATATATATATATATATATATATATATATATATATATATATATATATATAAACTACGTAAAACTTGCGAATGTACAACATTCTTGGCTGTCCCATTATCTGTGCATATAAATAGATTGTCAGGTTTACCGACTCTTGAAGATGCAACATATAATTGTCCATGGGAAAAACAATCTGTATTCAGATCTATACCTCATTATTCTAATGATTGCCCTTGAGCTTTGTTGATGGTGATTGCTAATCGAACATTCCCTGTGTCCCGGTCGTCATTTGTGTCCCGGTGTCCCAGTCTGTAATTTCTCTTTGAGTGTCGCGGTCGTCATTTATATTCCCTGTGTCCCGGTCGTCATTTGTGTCCCGGTCGTCATTTGTGTCCCGGTGCTTTGTTGATGGTGATTGCTAATCGAACATTCCTTGTGTCCCGGTCGCTTTCTCTTTGAGTGTCCCGGTCGTCATTTATATTCCCTATGTCCCGGTGTCCCGGTCGTCATTTGTTTCCCGATGTCCCGGTGTGTAATTTCGTCAATCAACAAACATGACGTCAGTCGACACACAAACATGACGTCACTCGACACACACACACACAGACAACTTATTTTTATATACATAGATAGATATAAGAATCGAAGATATTAATCAAGATATATAACCTGATTTAAATGATGGATTCAATGTTCCATATTATAAGAATGATAACCCTTATAAAATTTTTTAATTGAATAAAAAATTCATAGGACTAATGAAGGACGTGATGGATGGTAAGATATTATCTGAGTTTGTTGGTTTAAAGTTAGAGTATATGCCTATCTAAAAGATGGTGATGACGACGACCAAGCAAAAAAAAAACTAAAAGGTACCAAAACTAATATCATAAATGATAAAATAACACTTCAAAATTATAAGGATGTACTATTCGAAAAGGTGGAAAGGTTATCGAAAACTCAGTAAAATTTAATAGCAAACAAGTATAGAATGTTCCTACAAAAACAGAATAAAAAAGCTCTAGATACAAATGACATGAAAAAAAGTGCTAAAAGACAAAGTAAGCACAGTACCATGGATCTCTAAACCTTTGAAGCTATAAGCTAGTTAAAGTATTATTAAGCTAATTAATGCATTACAGTTAAGCTAGTTAGGTATTAAAGTTCAGCTTCGTAATTAAAGTTAAGCTATAAGCTTAAAAGTTATAAGCTGTAAGCTTCTAAGGTATAAACTATAGCTTCAAAGCTATAAGCTTTATAGTTGAATCTTAGTTTCACCAAGTAAATGGATGGAACAGTAACTTTAAAGTATATGAATATGGAAAAAATATTATTGATTATAATATGTTGATTATAATATGTATAATATGTATTATTGATAAGCTGATTTGTGGAAACTCTGGATGTGGTAAAACCAATTCACTATTGAACGTGATTTATGATTACTTATAATTTCAAACAATTTCGGTATATAGGCATATAAGAAGTATGAAGCTGTATGAAGTTGTATGTGCATGTTTTCTGTATATAGGCATGTAAGTAGCGTAATTGAATAACAAAATCAAAGACAAATAAATAGGAAAAAATTTCATACAATGCTAAGTCCATTACGTAACTAGGCTCAATTTCGCTCAAACGTAAATTGAGTTATAAAATAAAAGTTATATTAACACATAATATTTATAAGTCACACTAGGAGATTTCATATATGCACTTTAAAAAGAATAAAATACATACTTGGGAGAATTTTTCATTTCCAAAAGAAAGTCTTCAAGGGCTTCAATATACTAAAATGAAGAAACCGCAATTAGTAAGAGAGAAAATCCTTTTCTTTAAATAGTGAAAACAATCGCATCTATTATAACTCCTGTGTACAAGTATATCGACAATGGTGTCATAAGGAGATTCTTGAATTATGTTATGTCAAATAATACATTTCGACAAGGTGGTTATATATAAATATCTAATTGTGTTCATGGGGAAAGGAGCTGTCAACCAAATTTTCACTCTTAGATTAATAATTAAGAAGTACCTAAACCATCGGACCCCTTTAGTTCTCAGTTTTATAGACTATTAGTTGCGAAAAACTTAAAATCAGCAGAAATATAAACCAACAATAATTCAAACTCAAAGCAGCCAGAAATTACTATGAAAGAATAAATGGAACCCAAAACGAACAGAAATTAAACAATCAATCACAGCAAAGATAATACAGGTACTAATACAAATGAATAAATATATTTTAAAACGAGCCAAACTTCAATTGAATAGGCAAATCAATCCTAAATAAACAAAATCCCCACAAAGAAGATTTTTGGGAACTACCCTCTTCATGAACAGTAAAAGTACAAAGCTTAGTATGGTATTGGCACTTCACTGACAACGAATTATATATAATATAAAAAAATATTGTCTTTTATGCTTATTACAAGATTGAAAATAAAATAAAATTAAAATGGAATAAAATAAAATATTCAATTGAGAAGCTTTCAGCAATGAATATCATTCTATATAACGCCAGGCTTTTGTTTTTAGTGATTTTTGTTTGTTTTAAGCTTGATTTGCGTATCAATTTACTCGTTTTAAGATTTATCTATTCATTTATATTAGTACCTGTTGTATGGTTGTTTGCTGTGATTGTTTATTCAAATTCTGTTCGTTTTGGATTTCATTTATTCTTGAATAGTAATTTCTGGTCATTCTGAGTTTGAATTATTATAGGCTTACTAGCAGTTGGGGTGGCGCTTCGCGCCACCCTAACACCTAGTTGGTGGGGGCGCTTCACGCCCCCCTAGCCCCCCCCGCGCGCGTAAGTCGTTACGCGTCATATTAGTTACGCGCCATTGTAGTTGTGTCCCTGTGTCCCACCTGTGAATAAATATATATATATATATATTATATATATATATATATATTTATATTTATATATATATATATATATATATATATATATATATATATATATATATATATATATATATATATATATATATATATATATATATATATATATATATATATATATATATACTAGCTGTTGGGGTGGCGCTTCGTGCCACCCCAGCACCTAGTTGGTGGGGGCGCTTCGCGCCCCCCCGCGCGCGTAAGTCGTTACGCGCCATTGTAGTTGATTTTTGTGGAAAAGATGATATATATAAAAATACATATATATTTTCTTTTTAGTTTTTTTGTAGTTTTTACCTTTTTTAGTTTTTTTTTCTTCTTTTGTAATAATGCTAAAGCCAAGGTTCAAACCTGGAGCCTCTCGGACCTAGAACCTGAAACATAACGCTTTACCAACTCAGCTACTTCGGCGTGAATACATTCGTATGGGGCAGCTTCCTCGGGTGTTGCCATTGTAGGTTCTTCAGTCATTTTACAATTAGAAATTTCTCTTTCAACGGTCTTCTTACAATTAAAAATTTGTCTTTGAACGATATTCTTAAATACCTGTGTCCTGGTCGTCATTTATATTGCCTGCGTCCCGGTCGTCATTTGTGTCCCGGTATCCCAGTCTGTAATTTCTCCTTGAGTGTCCCGGTCGTTATTTATATTCCCTCTGTCCCGGTCGTCATTTGTGTCCCGGTCTGTAATTTCTCTTTGAGTGTTTTTTCTTTTTAGTATTTTTTTAGCTTTTTACATTTTTTCTTTTTTCAGTTTTCTTTTTCTTCTTTATTTTTCAGCTTTACTATGAAATACATATCGCCGAACCTTTTTTTTTTTTTAACTAAAATCTGGTAGGCATTGATGACCTTATCCGAGTCAAAATCCCAAACCCAATCATCATCGCTATCATTTTCAGTTTTGATATGTTTTGACTCTCGCTGTCCAGGTGGATCTTCATCTAACTGCGCGGTTTTGCGTTCTTTAGCCTCAAGCCTGTTTCCTTGCTGTTCTTTTGATTCCTCGGCACGCTTTCTTTTCTGACTTTCTCATTCAGCAGCAAGTTTTTTGGCATAGACTCTTTGAGCATCTTCATCGGCTTTTGCCATTGTAAGTTCATCAGTCATTTTAAACTTATAGATTTCTACGTGAACATATATGTCTTAAATATCTTTAATGACGTCACCGTCATAGCAAAAATGACGACAACTAACTTCATGACGCCAGTCGACAAAGAAACATGACGTCACCTGATCCACAGACAGACAACTTATTTTTATATATATAGATAGATATAATTCTAAAATTGTCAGGTAATTTTCTATTTTGAAATAAAAACTAAAAATTATTGCTCAGACAACATAAATATTTTTGATATTTACATAATAGCTTTAGTGGTTCTGGACTGAAAACTAAATATGCTAATCAAATTGGGAATTGCAATCTTTTAGGTTGAAAAGGCAGATCCATTGGAATCATGAGAATGCGTGGAATAAGAAAAGCCTCACCCTCAAAAGGCCCTGTCAAGATTGTTGCCTCTGTTACGTTATAACAGACATAACACGTCATTTGTGTCCCGGTGTCCCGGTCTGTAGTTTCGTTAGTCGACAAACATGACGTCAGACGACAAACAACTTCATGACGACATACAGCTCAATCCTTATAATGACGTCAGTCGACAAAGATGACGTCAGTCGACACACAAACATGACGTCAGTCGACAGACAGACAAACAACTTATTTTTATATATATAGATATATATTTATATATATATATATATATATATATATATATATATATATATATATATATATATATATATATATATATATATATATATATATATATATATATATATATATATATATATATATATATATATATATATATATATATATATATACTAGCTGTTGGGGTGGCACTTCGCGCCACCCCAACACCTAGTTGGTGGGGCGCTTCACGCCCCCCCAAGCCCCCCCCGCACGCGTAAGTCGTTACGCGCCATATTAGTTACGCGCCATTGTAGTTGTGTCCCTGTGTCCCACCTGTGAATATAGATAGATTTATATATGTGTTTCGAACTACGTAAAAATTGCGAATATACAACATTCTTGGCTTTCCCATTGTCTGTGCATATACAAAGCCGCATGTACTAATAATGACGTCATATGCAAACGCTCTTTTTACAAACAAACAAACATGCATACACACAACTCGTTTTTGTATAGATAGATAGATAGATAGATACAATACAAATTAACTGCGTAAAACTTGCGAATGTACAACATTCTTCGCTGTCCAATTGTCGCTGCATATAAATAGATTGTCAGGTTTACCGACCCTCGAACATCCAACGTACAATTGTCCATGGGAAAAACAATCAGTATTAAGATCTATACCACATTTTTCTAATGATTGACCTTGAGCTTTGTTAATGGTGATTGCAAATGCTAATCGAATTGGGAATTGCAATCTTTTAAATTGAAAAGGCAGATCCGTTGGAATCATGGGAATGCGAGGAATAAGAACAGCCTCACCCTCAAAAGGCCCTGTCAAGATTGTGGCCTCTATTAGGTTTTCCATTGTTTTTTTTACGGCAAGTCGCGTGCCATTGCAAAGCTTTGGTGGGTTGATATTTCTTAAAAGTATTATTGGTACGCCTATTTTTAGTTGTAGCACGTGTGGTGGAAACCCTGAAAGATCTATGGAATTTAAAAATTCAGATGGATAATTAACCGCTTCATTTGGTTCCAAAACTGTGTCGACTGACTTGTAAAGGACTGCCTGGTCTCGAATCTTGGTCAAAACAATATTGTTGATTTCGTGGACGTCTATATTTTTGGGTGCGAGAATCGCTTTTTCACTTAGCCATTTATTATTTTTATAATTTTTTAGAATATTCGGGAAATACTTTTTCAATGAATTCATTTTTGGACGTCACTAAATTACAGAATTCAGCAGGTAGTTGTATACGTCCTGAATTTGAGTCTACTGGGAGCTTTCCGTTTCCAATTGCCAGCAATTGATCTGAAAATGTTTGACCAGAGTCATCGTTTTGCAATCGGACAGGCATATTTGTAGTTAATTTTAATGTTTTTACATGTGCCCATAAATTAGAATTTTTGAGGCAAGCATTCATTTCGTCTGCAGGGGTTGATCTAGGTATTATAGGTAATGTTTGCCTGAAATTTCCCGCAAGCAATATTAATGTGCTGCCAAAGGGTTTCGAATTCCCTCGCAAATCTTTCAAACATTGATCCAGAGCCTCGAGCGATTTTTTGTGTGCCATTGTGCACTCATCCCAAATAATAGGTTTGCATTGCTGTAATACTTTACCCATCCCAGATGATTTGGAAATATTGCACGTGGGAGTTTCTGTAGAATGCAAATTCAGAGGCAATTTCAAAGCGGAATGAGCAGTTCTTCCACCAGGCAGCAATGTTGCGGCAATTCCGGACGACGCAATTGCCAACGCTATATCATTTTTTGATCGAATTGATGCCAGAATCAGTTTTATCACAAACGTTTTACCAGTACCTCCTGGCGCATCCAAAAAGAAAATTTCTCCAACGTTGTTATCGACACAATGCATTATCGTATCATAAATGTCTTTTTGTTCCGACGTTAACTTGGAAATGTTATTTTGTACATACGACAATAGATCACTCGTACTGTAACTTTGTTCACGATCTAATTCTACACATGTCGAAACAGCAGCGATACGGTTAGGTGAAGGCATTCCCAAATCCTGAAGAGGTTTGTTTGTCATACGTACGCCCAAATCTTCTGTAATAACTAAAGTGTAGTTATAAATTTCTGATGTAAAATCAAAAGTCATATCTGACGTCTCTAACTGTTTTCGATGGAGTATATCTTCGGACATTTTTGACTTATATTTTTCCCATAGCTCTGTAGGAGCTGATGGAGAGCAAGTTGTTAAAATGATGCCAAACAATGCACGAATTTGACTTGGGGTTGACGTTTCGCACGCGTCATTGATGCAGTTATCCCAGTGTTGGTCATTCTCCAATAAATTCAGAGCTTGGCATGCACTACGGTAAGTGTCATGTATAGTACCGTTTACAGTTCTCAAATACTCAAAGGATGTCGGACCGGGTACATTCACCAAAAGCAGGCGTAGAAAGAAGCATTCATGTTGATTGGGGTGAACGGTGTAGAGTCTTCCTATCGTGGTATCTTTGAAGATGGTAGCTTGGCCGTCGACTGACTTACCCTGTTTTCGACGTTCAAATACTTTATTTTTAGTATTCCACGTGTAATACGAAGGCACTTCAGTATACAGCAGTTTTTTTTTCAAAAGAATCATTTTTGCAAAGCGAAAAAAAAGCTGTTAATGTTGTATCCGGTGGATTCATGACTCTTTGTTGCGGAAATCACATCATCAATTTCGTTCGAAGTAATTTTTTTATGTAGCCAGATTAGTATATGTGCGTGTGGCAAACCTCGTTTTTGCCATTCCACTGAGTACATCCAGCATCGCACTGACCCAAAAACTTCAAGTTTTACTATGTAGTTTATCAGTGATTTCAACTTTTGCCGGAAGACAAGGGCCGTAATGTCATGCCTATGAACCGCCGATTGTCCTTGAAGTAAAAGCTGCAGTATGTCGTCCCAAGATTGATTACATGTAAATGTAATAAATAAATCTGGACGACCATAGAGACGAACATACGCAATATTATCTTGAGCATATTCATGCATATGACGGGGACTGCCAGCATATGACGAAGGTAAAATTGTTAATCTTCCAACATTTGTGGTATTACCGTCATTTATAACTGCATCTCGCAAATGAATGTATTGTTCAGAGCGGAGCTTGGTCTGATTCAGGCGGATATATAGCAAACGTTCTGATTCAATTTTAGCATACATATCAACGACAAATTGGTGAAACAATTCACGGCATTTTAAAATATAATTTTCTTCATCCTGCCGAATCATTAGTCTATAGGAATAATAATGCATTGCACTGCATTTCTTATTCATTTCTTTGTTAGTGGCTGGATTCATCAATTTAATATTAAAGTGATAGCCGTCGGCTCCATCCCAAAAAATGATAGGATATTGTAGGGCATCGTAGCATCGATGAGTTTCAGCAATTCGTAACAACTGAGCGTTTCGCTTATGAAGAATAATATCTCGAGGTAAAAACTGATCACCGACCATAACGATAGCCACTTCGTCGATAGTTGCAGCATAGTATCTACGCACATGTTGGCCAGGAGGCGTTTTGTCAGCGGAAATAACAATTTTATGCGTATCAGTAGGCATCAAATCGATGGCTGTTTTGAACAGACGCACTAAATTATTATTTTCGTGGAAAAGATGTTGCAATTGGGAAACGATTGTCCTTTCAACGTTGGAAGAAATTTCGCAACGTGCATTCAATTCAGAATTTCTATCACTGATGAAGTACAATTGTAAAAATTTATGATTCTCGCCTGAGAATGGTAGAAGGGACCCTGCTCTATGATAAATTTGCCCTTTTACTTTGAAAGTAGACATAAATTGATCTGGATTTTCGATTTGGGCGCCAAACGACGTCATTTGGAAACATGAGTTGTATTTTCTGATTTTTGACAAAAAACGCTTAGATTCTGACGTAGTTCCAGTAAGGAAAGTCTTCAATGGCTCTGGTGGTGCAGCCAATAGAGGAAGTTTAACTTTTCCTGAGGCGCAACACATTCCCATTGTTTCACCATTGAATTTCAAGGCCTTGCAATAGGGACAAATTTTTAGACATTGTCCCGATTTGAACACATCTACTCAAGCTATAATCATCGACTGGGCTGTACCTGAATGCCAGGCGATAACTTTCAGGTTGCTCTGATTCCTCGGCACGCTTTCTTTTCTTACTTTCTCTATCAGCAGCAAGCCTGATTTCTTGCTGTTCTTGTGATTCCTCGGCACGACTTCTTTTTTCACTTTCTCTTTTAGCAGCAAGTCTGCTTTCGCGTTGCTCTGGTAGTTCCTCGGCACGCTTTCTGTTCTTTCTTTCTCTATCAGCCTCAAGCCTGTTTCCTTGCTGTTCTTTTGATTCCTCGGCACGCTTTCTGTTCTTTCTTTCTCTATCAGCCTCAAGCCTGTTTCCTTGATGTTCTTTTGATTCCTCGGCACGCTTTCTTTTCTGACTTTCTCTATCAGCAGCAAGTTTTTTGGCATAGACTCTTTGAGCATCTTCATCGGCTTTTGCCATTGTAAGTTCATCAGTCATTTTAAACTTAAACATTAATAGATTTCTACGTGAACATATATGTCTTAAATATCTTTAATGACGTCACCGTCATAGCAAAAATGACGACAACTAACTTCATGATTAAATATCTTTAATGACGTCACCGTCATAGCAAAAATGACGACAACTAACTTCATGACGTCAGTCGACACAGAAACATGACGTCACCTGACAGACAGACACACAGACAGACAACTTATTTATATATATATAGATATATATATATATATGTATATATATATATATATATATATATATATATATATATATATATATATATATATATATATATATATATATATATATATATATATATATATATATATATATATATATATATATATATATATATATATATATATATATATATATATATATATATATATATATACATAAAACATGCAAATATACAACATTCTTTGCTGTCCCATTGTCTGTCCATATAAATAGATTGTCAGGTTTACCAACTCTTGAACATGCAAAATAATAATTGTCCATGGGAAAACAATCCGTATTCAGATCTATACCGCATTTTTCTAACGATTGCCCTTGAGCTTTGTTAATGGTGATTGCTAATCGAACATTCCCTGTGTCCCCGTCGTCATTTATATATCCCCCTGTGCCCCCGGCGTCCCCGTTGTAGTTGTGTCCCTGTGTCCTGGCCGTCATTTATATTCCCTGTGTCCTGGTCGTCATTTGTGTCCCGGTATCCAAGTCTGTAATCTCTCTTTGAGTGTCCCAGTCGTCATTTATATTCCCTCTGTCCCGGTGTCCCGGTCGTCATTTGTGTCCCGGTGTCCCGGTCTGTAGTGTCATCTTATAATGACGTCATATACAAAGCCTTATATCTTCTATATATATATATATAAAAACTAGCTGTTGGGGTGGCGCTTCGCGCCACCCCAACACCTAGTTGGTGGGGGCGCTTCGCGCCCCCCCCCCCAAGCCCCCCCGCGCGCGTAAGTCGTTACGCGCCATAATAGTTACGCGCCATTGTAGTTGTGTCCCTATGTCCCACCTGTGAATATAGATATATATATATATATATGGTTTTAACTACGTAAAACTTGCGAATATACAACATTCTTTGCTGTCCCATTGTCTTTGCATATAAATAGATTGTCAGGTTTACCGACTCTTGAACATGCAACATATAATGGTCCATGGGAAAACAATCTGTATTCAGATCTATACCTCATGATTCTAATGATTGCCCTTGAGCTTTGTTGATGGTGATTGCTAATCGACCATTCCCTGTCCCGGTGTCCCGGTCGTCATTTACATCCCCCTGT
Source organism: Artemia franciscana (assembly GCF_032884065.1). NCBI lineage: Eukaryota > Metazoa > Arthropoda > Branchiopoda > Anostraca > Artemiidae > Artemia > Artemia franciscana. The sequence continues at coordinate 19,589 of NW_027064315.1, forward strand.
TTCCCCCGGTGTCCCCGTTGTAGTTGTGTCCCTGTGTCCCGGTCGTCATTTATATTCCCTGTGTCCCGGGTCCCGGTCATCATTTGTATCCCGGTGTCCCGGTCTGTATATACATTCGTTTTTTAGTTTTGTTTTTCTCCTTTATTTTTTTCCTTTTTTTTTCTTTTTTAGCTTATTTAGATTTTTAGATTTTTTAGTTTTTTTTATTAGTTTTTAGTTTTTATTTCTTTTTAGTTTTTTTGTCCCGGTCGTCATTTATATCCCCCTGTTTCCCCCGGTGTCCCCGTTGTAGTTGTGTCCCTGTGTCCCGGTCGTTATTTATATTCCCTGTGTCCCGGTCGTCATTTGTATCCCGGTGTACATGTCCTGGTCGCTTTCTCTTTGAGTGTCGTCATTTATTAGTTTTTTCCTTTTTTTTTTAGTTTTTTATTGGTTTTTACCTTTATTTTAGCTTATTTTTCAGTTTTTTCCTTTTTTTTAGTTTTTTTTTATTTTTTATTTTTTTTATTTTTTATTTTTTTTAGTTTTTTACCTTTTTTTAGTTTTTTTAGTTTTTTTAGTTTTTTAGCTTTTTTACTTTTTTTATTAGTTTTTAGTTTTTTTTTGTAGTTTTTGCCTTTTTTTAGTTTTTTCACTTTTTTTTTTAGTTTTTTATTGGTTTTTACCTTTATAGTTTTTTTAGTTTTTTAGCTTTTTTATTTTTTTTATTAGTTTTTAGTTTTTTTTGTAGTTTTTGCCTTTTTTTAGATTTTTCAGTTTTGACGTCACCTAATCCAGTTTTTTCAGGTGACGTCACCTGACACATCCATCCATCCATCCACAGACAGACAACTTATTTTTATATATATAGAAGATATGGTTTTAACTACGTAAAACTTGCGAATATACAACATTCTTTGCTGTCCCATTGTCTTTGCATATAAATAGATTGTCAGGTTTACCGACTCTTGAACATGCAACATATAATGGTCCATGGGAAAACAATCTGTATTCAGATCTATACCTCATGATTCTAATGATTGCCCTTGAGCTTTGTTGATGGTGATTGCTAATCGACCATTCCCTGTCCCGGTGTCCCGGTCGTCATTTACATCCCCCTGTTTCCCCCGGTGTCCCCGTTGTAGTTGTGTCCCTGTGTCCCGGTCGTCATTTATATTCCCTGTGTCCCGGGTCCCGGTCGTCATTTGTATCCCGGTGTCCCGGTCTGTATATACATTCGTTTTTTAGTTTTGTTTTTCTCCTTTATTTTTTTCCTTTTTTTTTTCTTTTTTAGCTTATTTAGATTTTTAGATTTTTTAGTTTTTTTTATTAGTTTTTAGTTTTTATTTCTTTTTAGTTTTTTTGTCCCGGTCGTCATTTATATCCCCCTGTTTCCCCCGGTGTCCCCGTTGTAGTTGTGTCCCTGTGTCCCGGTCGTTATTTATATTCCCTGTGTCCCGGTCGTCATTTGTATCCCGGTGTACATGTCCTGGTCGCTTTCTCTTTGAGTGTCGTCATTTATTAGTTTTTTCCTTTTTTTTTTAGTTTTTTATTGGTTTTTACCTTTATTTTAGCTTATTTTTCAGTTTTTTCCTTTTTTTTAGTTTTTTTTTTATTTTTTTATTTTTTATTTTTTTTAGTTTTTTACCTTTTTTTAGTTTTTTTAGTTTTTTTAGTTTTTTAGCTTTTTTACTTTTTTTATTAGTTTTTAGTTTTTTTTGTAGTTTTTGCCTTTTTTTAGTTTTTTCACTTTTTTTTTAGTTTTTTATTGGTTTTTACCTTTATAGTTTTTTTAGTTTTTTAGCTTTTTTATTTTTTTTATTAGTTTTTAGTTTTTTTTTGTAGTTTTTGCCTTTTTTTAGTTTTTTCAGTTTTGACGTCACCTAATCCAGTTTTTTCAGGTGACGTCACCTGACACATCCATCCATCCATCCACAGACAGACAACTTATTTTTATATATATAGATAAGTTGTCTGTCTGTGGATGTGTGGATGGGTCAGGTGACGTCACCTGAAAAAACTGGATCAGGTGACGTCAAAACTGAAAAAACTAAAAAAAGGCAAAAACTACAAAAAAAACTAAAAACTAATAAAAAAAATAAAAAAGCTAAAAAACTAAAAAAACTATAAAGGTAAAAACCAATAAAAAACTAAAAAAAAAACTGAAAAAACTAAAAAAAGGCAAAAACTACAAAAAAAAACTAAAAACTAATAAAAAAAGTAAAAAAGCTAAAAAACTAAAAAAACTAAAAAAACTAAAAAAAGGTAAAAAACTAAAAAAAAATAAAAAATAAAAAAACTAAAAAAAAGGAAAAAACTGAAAAATAAGCTAAAATAAAGGTAAAAACCAATAAAAAACTAAAAAGAAAAAAAGGAAAAAACTAATAAATGACGACACTCAAAGAGAAAGCGACCAGGACAAAAGGAATGTTCGATTAGCAATCAACAAAGCACCGGGACACAGGGAGTATAAATGACGACCAGGACATAAGTAAAAAAAAAAACTATCTATATATATAAAAATAAGTTGTCTGTGGATCTGTGGATCGTGGATCAGGTGACGTCACCTGAAAAAACTGGATCAGGTGACGTCAAAACTGAAAAAACTAAAAAAAGGCAAAAACTACAAAAAAAACTAAAAACTAATAAAAAAAATAAAAAAGCTAAAAAACTAAAAAAACTAAAAAAAGGCAAAAACTACAAAAAAAACTAAAAACTAATAAAAAAGCTAAAAAACTAAAAAAACTAAAAAAAAGGCAAAAACTACAAAAAAACTAAAAACTAATAAAAAAAATAAAAAAGCTAAAAAACTAAAAAAACTAAAAAAACTAAAAAAAAGGTAAAAAACTAAAAAAACTAAAAACTAAAAAAAAACTAAAAAAAAGGAAAAAACTGAAAAATAAGCTAAAATAAAGGTAAAAACCAATAAAAAACTAAAAAAAAAACTGAAAAAACTAAAAAAAGGCAAAAACTACAAAAAAACTAAAAACTAATAAAAAAAGTAAAAAAGCTAAAAAACTAAAAAAACTAAAAAAACTAAAAAAAGGTAAAAAACTAAAAAAAAATAAAAAATAAAAAAAAACTAAAAAAAAAAGGAAAAAACTGAAAAATAAGCTAACATAAAGGTAAAAACCAATAAAAAACTAAAAAGAAAAAAAGGAAAAAACTAAAAAAAATTTTCATCTAAAAACCTAAAAAAACTAAAAAAGGTAAAAACTAAAAGAACTAAAAAAGAAAAAAATAAATGACGACACTCAAAGAGAAAGCGACCAGGACAAAAGGAATGTTCGATTAGCAATCAACAAAGCACCGGGACACAGGGAGTATAAATGACGACCAGGACATAAGTAAAAAAAAAAATTAACAAAACTAAAAAGAAGGTAAAAACTACAAAAAAACTAAAAAGAAAAAAAAAACTAAAAACTAATAAAAAAACTAAAAAATCTAAAAATCTAAATAAACTAAAAAAGAAAAAAAAGGAAAAAAATAAAGGAGAAAAACAAAACTAAAAAACGAATGTATATACAGACCGGTACACCGGGATACAAATGACGACCGGGACACAGGGAATATAAATGACGACCGGGACACAGGGACACAACTACAACGGGGACACCGGGGGAAACAGGGGGATATAAATGACGACCGGGACAAAAAAACTAAAAAGAAAAAAAAACTAAAAACTAATAAAAAAACTAAAAAATCTAAAAATCTAAATAAGCTAAAAAAGAAAAAAAAGGAAAAAAATAAAGGAGAAAAACAAAACTAAAAAACGAATGTATATACAGACCGGGACACCGGGATACAAATGACGACCGGGACCCGGGACACAGGGAATATAAATGACGACCGGGACACAGGGACACAACTACAACGGGGACACCGGGGGAAACAGGGGGATGTAAATGACGACCGGGACACCGGGACAGGGAATGGTCGATTAGCAATCACCATCAACAAAGCTCAAGGGCAATCATTAGAATCATGAGGTATAGATCTGAATACAGATTGTTTTCCCATGGACCATTATATGTTGCATGTTCAAGAGTCGGTAAACCTGACAATCTATTTATATGCAAAGACAATGGGACAGCAAAGAATGTTGTATATTCGCAAGTTTTACGTAGTTAAAACCATATATATATATCTATCTATATTCACAGGTGGGACATAGGGACACAACTACAATGGCGCGTAACTATTATGGCGCGTAACGACTTACGCGCGCGGGGGGGCTAGGGGGGGGCGCGAAGCGCCCCCACCAACTAGGTGTTGGGGTGGCGCGAAGCGCCACCCCAACAGCTAGTACTTAATAATGACGTCAAATGCAAACCCACAAACAAACAAACATGCATATATACAACTTATTTTTATATATAATAATAATAATAATTTATTTTTGACCCGCTACAAAAAATCAAAGCGGAGTATCAATGAATTAAACAAAACAAACACTACACAAAACAGAAAAAAACAAGAAACTAAAGCAAAAGAGTAAGGCCTCCGTGGGCGGGCAGATACATATAAGTAGACTGGGGTATTTTGCCAGCAAGCTCTGTGAGCTTCGACCCAATATCTGGGAAACTATAAATAGATATGAGGCTCCTATTCCTATACCATGGAGGCAGATACAATAGAAAACGGGAAAAACGGAAATAATAAGAACGAATTGAACTGATATCTTTTTTATGAAAAATAGGGTAAATACCAGAAAGAAACAAAACCGAATGATCTGTAAAAACCGAGTATAATTTAGCAAGAGACTTTCTATTGTATCTACCTCGGTTAGCAACAATTTTAGAGTAACTTAATTCGATTTTCTTCTTGCAATCAGCAACAGTGAGAGTCCGTAAGGATTTTAGAGTTTTACTAACGTTAGTTCCCAGCCACCGAAATGAAGAAACCGACGGGATAGAAAAAGATCCACAGATTAGAGGAGTAGTGATATTATTATTAAATGAAAGTTATTCATATTTTGAAAGATTAAGAGAAAGTCCAATCGCATGAAGCTTAGATGCTACTGTTGAAACAGACAAAGAGAGCCCTTTTTTAGTCCTACTGATCAAAAGAATATCATCCGCATAGGCAAGATAAGAAATATTTACAGAATTGAGGATGCAAGTAGGTGGGATAGAGGAAAGGACAGATGATATACAAAGTTTGAAAATAGAGGGGGAGAGGACAGCACCTTGTCGGACCCCACGTCGTATTGGAATTTTACTATCTAAAACCCTCATATCCGTTTTAATCCGCAAAAAGGAATTTGAATACCAATATCTAAGAAGAAAAATTACCGATATGTTGATACCGTGACTAAAAAGGGAAAAGATAGCTTGGGAATGCGTAACAGTGTCAAAAGCTTTGGAGAGATCCAAAGCACATAAATGTAACTCGAATCCTTTTTTAGTAGCCTCAGTAAGAACATTAGCCAAAACTCGATGACCCTGCTGGCAACCTACCCCAGCTGAAAACCCAATCTGATTTTCACCAAAATATGCCGAAGAATTAACTGATGGCAGGAGAAGATACTCAAACATTTTGCTTATATTGCAGGAAACCGTTATAGGCCTGTAAGATGCACACTCAGTCGGAATCTTTCCTCTTTTCAGGATTGAAGTAACTGTTCCACACAAAAAACTTTCAGGCACAACCGAGGTGCATAAGCACATTTGAAACAGAAGTTGTAAATGTTGGACTAGAGCTGGACAATCAACATTTAGGTGTTTGACACTTATACCATCACAGTCAATAGAGCTAGACTTGAGCTTCTTTATAGCTTGTGCCACCGAAACTAAATTAACTGGGAGGATCTGGTTCTGGCGGAGTGATATGGGAAGCGCAGAAATAAGAAACCTCATAAAAGTAGCATGAACAAAATGATTTATAGTGTTGAAAATCTGGTCGTAATATTTGCACCAAGCAGCAGAACTAATTGGGCTACTTGTTGACGAAGAGTCATCGATTTTATTTGAATTTACCATATTTTTCCAATCGAAATTACTTGACGGGAATTTGCAAATTTTAGATTTTGCAGACCGTAAATACTTTTTATACTCTAATTTAGTTTTCTGTTTAAGCTGAAATACTACACACCGCTACGTGGTCGTTCGCAAGAAACCCAAATACGTAGCCAAAATTTGGCTTTATTTTTCACTGATTTCAGACCCGGATCCCAAGACCATTCAGGCTTCCGCGTATTAAATTTAACACGTTCTTCAGGAACAGCCACCCTCTCAGCTTCCTTCATGCATGATATAATATCAAATTAATATTTATTCAGAAAATTCTTATTCTTTACAAATTTAGATCCAACTTGAAGTAGCTGAAAAGGAACTTTTATCCTAGACAAAAAAGCTGTAAGGGTAGAAATATAAAGAGCCCAATTAGCCTTATTCCAATTTCGTCTGGTAAACCATCTACGATTCCCACGTCTATTAGAACTATCTTGCGACAGAGAAATACCAAGCATGAAGGAAATTGGTAGGTGGTCTATATCGCTTTCTATTTCATGTACAGAAACAGTCGAAACAGATATATTGGGAGAGCAAAGAACATGATCAATATTAGTAAGGCTCCCAGAATGATGGATGTAAGAAAACAGACGATTCTTATCCACTAGCTTAAACTCAGATAAAGAATCGAAAACCATATCAGACCGAATATTTGAATTCAGTAAATCAGCATTAAAATCCCCAGCGACAACAAATTGATAACCGAGAGATGATACGGATTCTGTCACTTTTTTCAAAACACTACAGGTCTTGGCAAACTTATTCAGTGATTGAACCGACTTACGATCACAAGGAAAGTACACGTTAATAAGTATTAAATCGGCAATTCGCACGGCCAAGAGGTTTTCGTCACTATGGAACAGCACAGGCGTCGTGGATGAAAAGGAGCTGCGTCTCAGTATACAGGCAAGGCCTCCGGAAGGTCTACCAAGCGTAGATCTTGCAGCACTCACAAAAGTAATATGGTTTGCACTCCGTTTCAACAAGTTGGTATTATTTGAAGATAAAAGATGCTCTTGAAGACAAACGATGTCATAGTTGCTCGAAAGTTCGTCAATGATGTGCTCTTTTTGACGTGTTCCATTTATATTGTACGAAATAACCGAATTTTTGTGACATCATTTTTTCACAGCGGTCGCAATACGAGACTTGAGCACTGGACATAATAGACTATATGAAGTGTAAGAAACGCCGCAGTTTGCACATTTAGGTCTATTCGTACAGGGCGCATCTTTCGAAAAAATGTGATTTTCGGCGCAGCGCGCACACTTTTCCACCTGACAGGTACAACCGTTGATAAAGTGATCAGGAGACCTGCACTTAAAGC
>NW_027064316.1:0-26902 GCF_032884065.1 Artemia franciscana
ATTTTCAGAAATGTAGTATCGACCACAAAGCTGTAAAATTTAAAACTTTGGAATATACTTTAAAATGTACAATAAGCTTAAGTTATTCCACAAAATGCAAGGTAAAAAGCTAGTTTAAAGGATCAAGAATTAGCCAGTTTCTTACAAAATCAAAGAAAGAACCGTATATGTGAAATAAGCAAAGATTTTTATCGAATGGCGCAAACTATCTTATATTAATAATATAACATATTGTTCCTTAAACCTGCGTTATTGCCTAGAACTATCCCACAGGGAGAATTTAAAACTTAAATATCACTTTTGTCTGGTGTAAACAACAAATGCCGTCTCAAACAGTCTCATTGGAGAGTTCGTACTGTTTTTTGTTCTATTAAGAGTGTATAAATATAGTTTTGAAGTTATTTTAAATACATTTATAAGCGTATGGAAAGTTCGTTTTGTTTTTTGTTCTATTGAGAGTGTATAAATATAGTTTTGAAGTTATTTTCAATATATTTATAAGCGTATGAAAGTTCATGTTTTTTTTCTTCTACTGAGTGTATAATATAGTTTTGAAGTTAACGGTATTTTCAGAAAGTGAAGGGGAATATTTTTTATTTTTTTTTTAGAGAGGAGAGAGAGAGAGAGAGAGAGAGAGAGAGAGAGAGAGAGAGAGAGAGAGAGAGGAGAGAGAGATGAGAGAGAGAGAGAGAGAGAGAGAGAGAGAGAGAGAGAGAGAGAGAAAGACCCTTTTATTATGCTTATCATCAATATTCAAAACAACCGCATCAGCCACTTTAGAAAGTCAAAGACTTATTTATTTAAAGGCTACTCTGTAGAGGGGTTACGGAAAGTGGAAATATTGTTCCGTTTTAGGGGCTTCTAAATACATTAAGAAAATAATGATGTGAGTCACACTATGTCCTTATTAGATGTTGCGAGGCGTTCTCAATGTCCCTTCGCTCTCTTGTGAGTCACCCGCTATATCTCAATATAGGAAATCCCGTCGTATGAACTCCCTCAAAAGTGAAGGCGCTCCAAGAGTGATATCACCCTAGGTTTTACCATCGGGAGTTACCTTTGATTATCTACTATAATCTATAAATTGACATAGAATCAATCTATAGTATTTTAAGCAAAGGACTGATTTTTACAAATTCTACTGCTATCGAAAAACTCGTAAGTAATAAATTGTTTTCAGTGCTTTTGATAGTTTTATTGAATGTGTCAACTAGCACCATATAAAAACTAGTTCCATCCTGGAATCACTATTGAACCAAAGTCAACAATGACTCAAATGACTCACTGAAGTACATACTTTATAAAGAACTTTTTAGCCTATGAGAAAATACAGGTTTTTCAAAACAAAGTTATTAGACTATTAGAAAATTATGTCCATGGTGAAAATGATACAGTTAATTGTTATAGGAAACTCATGATTCTTAATGTTAGCCAACTTCATGATTATCAACTTGCTATTTTTGTATTTCAGAGTATTTATGATTTGTCCCCTGAAATGTTTCGTCAGATGATTTTAAGGAATTTTTCATACAATAAGTATAAGACTAGAAATATAGATGATTTGGTGTGTGTGTGTCGCAGCTCTCAGAGGGAAGTTTTAGTCCCAGGTTTGCTGGACCAGTAGTGTGGAATTCTTTACCGATGAGTATAAGGTTATCTGAAAATGTTAGCCAGTTTAAGAGTAGACTGAAGAACCACCTTCTTGGAAGAGATTAAGTAAATAATTTAAATGGGATAGCTCATTGTTTTGTTTTTTAAGTATTATTTTTTTCTCTCTCCCTTTCTTTCTCTTCTTATTCTTTGTTTTCCTTTTGTTTTATTTTCCCCATTTTTTTGTTTCATTTCATTTCTTTTTTTTGTTAATGTTGTAGGCATTGTTGCTCATTGAATGTTTATCAGCCACTACTAAAAAGTCTTTGACTTTGTGGTTCTCTCGTATATTGATGATATTTATAATAAAAGTCTCTCTCTGTTTCTCTCTCCCTATGAATTGTAGAAAATATTTTTAAATAAAGACCTTTCGTGTAACCACCTCAACCCCATCCGTAGTAGGACTACATTGCAAAGCCTCGTGACTGCAGACAACCACCACATCTATTAGCTATGAGACATTTAGGAAAAAATTGAATCCCAGGATCAGGATCATGTGGAACAGGAACAGAAGTCTGCAAAAGGTGAAACATAATGTAGACTGCACATCATTACAACAACACAAAAGGGTTTTAACTAAGAGCACAACTGCTTTCACTGATCAACTACTGCTTGGAAGATATATTTTGACTCTCCTGATAGGCCAAGCTGATTTAAAGGATCTCAAAGCAATTCATACTCTTTCATATTCGCCTCACATGTTATTTTTTTTTCTGAGAAATTTTTCAAAAAGTTTTGAGCGAGCTTTAACATTTGATCAAACGGGGATATTAACATTAAATCAAGCCACAGAATACATTCACATTATGAAACATTAGCTTAGGATATACAGAAATACCCTATTTTAGTTTCACAAAAACAAAAAGTAACAGTAATCCGATTATTTCAGGCTAAACCAGCTTTTATTTTCGAACATTCTCTGAGTGCGGTAACGGTTTTTGATTTAGGTGTCACCCTAAGCCTAAGTATCTTAAATTATTGGCGTTAGAAGCTGTCTCCGAAGGTGAAATTGTTAAAATTACCTATAATTTGAGGGATTCGTTCATCTTCTGCCCCAGACCTTAGTCCTCTACAGGTGGTCTAGTTTATCCTTTCTGTCATCATTCCCGTCCCAGTAAGACTCAATCTCTCGGTTTATAATGATGCATTCCAGTGTCCTTTAAAGTTTGCTCGTGTTATAATTTTTTTTTTTAACCTGGGTTATATAAAGATTCTACAAATTAACGTCCCACATCTGTTTTATCAGAGTTTAGTAAAATTTCTTAAAAGACTTTGCATTCTTGACTTCTAGATTTTCTTAACTCTAAATATTTTCATAGTTTTCATAATTTTTCATAGTTTTTAGTTTCGTTTTAGGACAAAGCATTATACTAGGCTTGCATGTTAAACTCTCATACATTATTTACATTCAGTTCTTGATTCTAGTTTGATACCTGCTGCTCTATTCTTGATCGAGTCATCTTAACTGATCTGCTCTCGATTGATTGATTCAAATACAGTTAATTGTTCGGCAATCATCTTTTATTCGGTCAATACTCTTTTTGATTTAAATTAATGGCTTTTGAATGCAGTTAAAAATTTAAAACCTACGACCTTCTATCGTTTTTGTCAACCACCATCTATTACTAACTGTGGCATGAACTCGTCTTTTCCAGATACACTTCTTGCTTTTGCTGGTGACAGCACTCTTAGCACAGCCAGTATAAATCAGTCTGGTCTTTTTTTAAGATGATAACCTTTCTTAAGAGTTACGAAAGAGTTACCCAGTTGTTCCATGTGAATTATCTTGCTTTAAATGGTGTAAAGTCCTTCTTTCTCATTTTTTCAAGAGTCTCAAAAGACTGTTCTGACTTTAGTGTAATATATGCATCAAGAGATTCTTTAAATAGAGCTAAAGATTGTTAGGCTCTATTTTTATGAATATTTAGCAATGGGGAGTCTCCACGAGTCTTGAAATCCTTATAAAGCTAAAACCCATATTTCCAGAGTCGGTTCTTAGAGTTTTTTTTTTTTACAGCCTTGTCCAATCTTATGCTTATACTTTCATGTTATTTCGGTGTCAAGTTTTCCCTCGTCTGTGAAGCCACTTCACGGAATTTTTATGATCAAGCAAGAAATTTTATTCAGGAAACTAAACGTTCTTCATTTCAACCCTTACGTTATTCTTCTATCGTTATCTGCTTTGGGTTTTTCTACAATGACATGACCACCATCCTACAACCATATATAAGAACATGTCTTGTCTTTTTCATCACCCATCTTATGATAAAAATTTACAGATTCCTAACACTTCACCATTCGCATTGACTTCAATCTCCTGATAGCTTGTAATATGTTCTTGAACACACTTTCACAGTCTACAAGAAGCTACTTTGGTATCCTTGAAAAGTATGTCAGAGATTTTCCACTCAATAAGACTTATTTAATTCATTTTATAGTCTTTTCAAGAGTTGATACCTCTGGATTGGGTCTGGATGTTTGTTAGATAATCATTTCAATTATTTCAGCTTCATTCAGTTTTAGATTGTTTCAGTTTTATTGGTTGTTTGGGTTGAAATAATGTGCTACTTCCTGACCTTGCTTGTAATTTTGCTGATTGTTGATGAGGGAGACTAGATTTTTTTTTTCTTTTTTCTTGCTTGATATGGCCTAACGACTTTAACCTAATACTTTTAGCCATTCCTGACATATCACCGCAGATATACCCTTGTAGGGCTTTAAAACTTGTATAAACTTTTTGGGCTACCAGTATTACTACTACTACTATACCCCACTACCACTACTACTCCCATTGCTTCTACTGCTGCTACAGCTATTTCGACTGCTGCTATTGCTAAGGCTAATGATATTAAGTTGAGACTTTCAGGACATGTTGAGGTAATTCAAACTTAATCAAAAAAGTACTTTGTACATGTGAGTTTTCAAAGAGTATTTTAGGAGTATCCTAGCAACAACAGAGGGTATTAAGCTAAATATTTCTGGGCTATTTATTAAGTATTAAGTTAAAGTTGTCAGGGTATATCGAGTAGAAAGTGGAACTAAATCTAAAGACACTATGTGCAATCAAGGTTCTCAAAAGGGTGTACCTTCGATATCTCCGACCCAGTTTTTTAAATTAATGTATTAAATACAGATTTTAGATCCTAGCTCTCTGAAACTTTTCCAAAAAATAAGTGCAAGAATCCTGAGGAGTAAATTATTACCGTTCAGCTTGAGAAGGAGGAGGTAAAAAATTCAATTCGTTATTTAACATCCTGCTTTAATTAGGGTCTAGTTCTTATGAAGTACTAGCAGTTGGGGTGGCGCTTCGCGCCACCCCAACACCTAGTTGGTGGGGCACTTCGCGCCCCCCCAAGCCCCCCCGCGCGCGTAAGTCGTTACGCACATTATTAGTTACGTGCCATTGTAGTTGTGTCCCTGTGTCCCACCTGTGAATATAGATAGATTTATATATGTGTTTCAAACTACGTAAAACTTGCGAATATACAACATTCTTGGCTTTCCCATTGTCTGTGCATATACAAAGCCTTATGTACTAATAATGACGTCATATGCAAACGCTCTTTTTACAAACAAACAAACATGCATACACACAACTCGTTTTTATATAGATAAATAGATAGATAGATACAATACAAATTAACTGCGTAAAACTTGCGAATATACAACAGTCTTCGCTGTCAAATTGTCGCTACATATAAATAGATTGTCAGGTTTACCGACCCTCAAACATGCAACGTACAATTGTCCATGGGAAAAACAATCAGTATTAAGATCTATACCGCATTTTTCTAAGGATTGACCTTGAGCTTTGGTAATGGTGATTGCAAATGCTAATCGAATTGGGAATTGCAATCTTTTAAATTGAAAAGGCAGATCCGTTGGAATCATGGGAATGCCAGGAATAAGAACAGCCTCACCCTCAAAAGGCCCTGTCAAGATTGTGGCCTCTATTAGGTTTTCCATTGTTTTTTTTACGGCAAGTCGCGTGCCATTGCAAAGCTTTGGTGGGTTGATATTTCTTAAAAGTATTATTGGTACGCCTATTTTTAGTTGTAGCACGTGTGGTGGAAACCCTGAAAGATCTATGGAATTTAAAAATTCAGATGGATAATTAACCGCTTCATTTGGTTCCGAAACTGTGTCGACTGACTTGTAAAAGGACTGCCTGGTCTCGAATCTTGGTCAAAACAATATTGTTGATTTCGTGGACGTCTATATTTTTGGGTGCGAGAATCGCTCTTTCACTTAGCCATTTATTATTTTTATAATTTTTTAGAATATTCGGAAATACTTTTTCAATCAATTCATTTTTGGACGTCACTAAATTACAGAAATCAGCAGGTAGTTGTATACGTCCTGAAATTGAGTCTACTGGGAGCTTTCCGTTTCCAATTGCCAGCAATTGATCTGAAAATGTTTGACCAGAGTCATCGCTTTGCAATCGGACACGCATATTTGTAGTTAATTTTAATATTTTTACGTGTGCCCATAAATTAGAATTTTTCAGGCAAGCATTCATTTCGTCTGCAGGAGTTGGTCTAGGTATTATAGGTAATGTTTGCCTGAAATCTCCCGCAAGCAATATTAATGTGCTGCCAAAGGGTTTCGACTTCCCTCTCAAGTCTTTCAAGCATTGATCCAGAGCCTCGAGCGATTTTTTGTGTGCCATTGTGCACTCATCCCAAATAATAAGTTTGCATTGCTTCAATACTTTACCCATCCCAGATGATTTGGAAATATTGCACGTGGGAGTTTCTGTAGAATGCAAATTCAGAGGCAATTTCAAAGCGGAATGAGCAGTTCTTCCACCAGGCAGCAATGTTACGGCTATTCCGGACGACGCAATTGCCAACGCTATATCATTTTTTGATCGAATTGATGCTAGAATCAGTTTTATCACAAACGTTTTACCAGTACCTCCTGGCGCATCCAAAAAGAAAATTTCTCCAACGTTGTTATCGACACAATGCATTATCGTATCATAAATGTCTTTTTGTTCCGACGTTAACTTGGAAATGTTATTTTGTACATACGACAATAGATCACTCGTACAGTAACTTTGTTCACGATCCAATTCTACACATGTCGAAACAGCAGCGATACGGTTAGGTGAAGGCATTCCCAAATCCTGAAGAGGTTTGTTTGCCATACGTACGCACAAATCTTCTATAATAACTAAAGTGTAGTTATAAATTTCTGATGTAAAATCAAAAGTCATATCTGACGTCTCTAACTGTTTTCGATGGAGTATATCTTCGGACATTTTTGACTTATATTTTTCCCATAACTCTGTAGGAGCTGATGGAGAGCAAGTTGTTAAAATGATGCCAAACAATGCACGAATTTGACTTGGGGTTTACGTTTCGCACGCGTCATTGATGCAGTTATCCCAGGGTTGGTCATTCTCCAATAAATTCAGAGCTTGGCATGCACTACGGTAAGTGTCATCTATAGTACCGTTAACAGTTCTCAAATACTCAAAGGATGTCGGACCGGGTACATTCATCAAAAGCAGGCGTAGAAAGAAGCATTCATGTTGATTGGGGTGAACGGTGTAGAGTCTTCCTATCGTGGTATCTTTGAAGATGGTAGGTTGGCCGTCGACTGACTTACCCTGTTTTCGACGTTCAAATACTTTATTTTTAGTATTCCACGTGTAATACGAAGGCACTTCAGTATACAGCAGTTTTTTTTGCAAAAGAATCATTTTTGCAAAGCGAAAAAAAAGCTGTTAATGTTGTATCCGGTGGATTCAGGGCTCTTTGTTGCACGTTGGTTTCCGTGAAATAAACACGTTGACCATTCACTAAATGTACCGCTAAGTGAACAACAGCTGGACTACGTTCATGTATCGGAATGAAAGAATTCGCCAAACAACTTCATTACTGCTTATGTATCTTCCAGCCTGATATTGTACGATTTCGTCGAAATCTTTGATTTCGGGCTGCAAGCCAAAAACTGCCATGTCACTGCCTTTGTTGACGTATTTACATATGTATTTGATTGCCTTTACGGAGTTACAGTATTCAACGTTTATGTGTGCATTAAATGTTTTTGATAATAATAGGGAATATGGAACAACCCACTGGTTATCTACTTCGATGGTGGTACCGTTACGCTTCTTTATTATTGCTGTTTTACCGCCATCTTCAGTAGATCTTCTTCTATATTGTGGGTAACCATCATTGCCAGTAATTGTCTTTGATACTAAAAGTCGAGGATATTGCTTTGTGCACCTTCCTTTGGCCATGCATGGTGAATTTTCGTTCAGTGCACCGCAAGGTCCATGTATCATATTTTTTACAATAATATCATGTAACCCCTTATCGACATTTTTATCAGGTATTTCAGCGGAAATCACATCATCAATTTGGTTCGAAGTAATTTTTTTATGTAGCCAGATTAGTATATGTGCGTGTGGCAAACCTCGTTTTTGCCATTCCACTGAGTACATCCAGCATCGCACTGACCCAAACACTTCAAGTTTTACTATGTAGTTTATCAGTGATTTCAACTTTTGCCGGAAGACACGGGCCGTAATGTCATGCCTAAGAACCGCCGATTGGCCTTGAAGTAAAAGCTGTAGTTTCTCGTCCCAAGATTGATTACATGTAAATGTAATAAATAAATCTGGACGACAATAGAGACGAACATACGCAATAGCATCTTGAGCATATTCATGCATATGACGGGGACTGCCAGCATATGAAGAAGGTAAAATTGTTAATCTTCCAACGTTTCTGGTATTACCGTCATTTATAACTGCATCTCGCAAATGAATGTATTGTTCTGAGCGGAGCTTGGTCTGATTCAGGCGGATATATAGTAAACGTTCTGAATCAATTTTAGCATACATATCAACGACAAATTGGTGAAACAATTCACGGCATTTTAAAATATTATTTTCTTCATCCTGCCGAATCATTAGTCTATAGGAATAATAATGCATTGCACTGCATTTCTTATTCATTTCTTTGTTAGTGGCTGGATTCATCAATTTAATTTTAAAGTGATAGCCGTCGGCTCCATCCCAAAAAATGATAGGATATTGTAGGGCATCGTAGCATCGATGAGTTTCAGCAATTCTTAACAACTGAGCGTTTCGCTTATGAAGAATAATATCTCGAGGTAAAAACTGATCACCGACCATAACGATTGCCACTTCGTCGATAGTTGGAGCATTGTATCTACGAACATGTTGGCCAGGAGGCGTTTTGTCAGCGGAAATAACAATTTTATGCGTATCAGTAGGCATCAAATCGATGGCTGTTTTGAACAGACGCACTAAATTATTATTTTCGTGGAAAAGATGTTGCAATTGGGAAACGATTGTCCTTTCAACCTTGGGAGAAATTTCGCAACGTGCATTCAATTCAGAATTTCTATCACTGATGAAGTACAATTGTAAAAATTTATGATTCTCGCCTGAGAATGGTAGAAGGGACCCTGCTCTATGATAAATTTGCCCTTTTACTTTGAAAGTAGACATAAATTGATCTGGATTTTCGATTTGGGCTCCAAACGACGTCATTTGGAAACATGAGTTGTATTTTCTGATTTTTGACAAAAAACGCTTAGATTCTGACGTAGTTCCAGTAAGGAAAGTCTTCAATGGCTCTGGTGGTGCGGCCAATAGAGGAAGTTTAACTTTTCCTGAGGCGCAACACATTCCCATTGTTTCACCATTGAATTTCAAGGCCTTGCAATAGGGACAAATTTTAGACATTGTCCCGATTTGAACACATCTACTCAAGCTATAATCATCGACTGGGCTGTACCTGAATGCCAGGCGATAACTTTCAGGTTGCTCTGATTCCTCGGCACGCTTTCTTTTCTTACTTTCTCTATCAGCAGCAAGCCTGATTTCTTGCTGTTCTTGTGATTCCTCGGCACGCCTTCTTTTTTCACTTTCTCTTTTAGCAGCAAGTCTGCTTTCGCGTTGCTCTGGTAGTTCCTCGGCACGCTTTCTTTTCTGACTTTCTCTATCAGCAGCAAGTTTTTTGGCATAGACTCTTTGAGCATCTTCATCGGCTTTTGCCATTGTAAGTTCATCAGTCATTGTAAACTTAAACATTAATAGATTTCTACGTGAACATATATGTCTTAAATATCTTTAATGACGTCACCGTCATAGCAAAAATGACAAGTTTAATGACGTCACCGTCATAGCAAAAATGACGACAACTAACTTCATGACGTCAGTCGACACAGAAACATGACGTCACCTGATCCACAGACAGACAACTTATTTTTATATTTATAGATAATGGTTAATCATTTAGTGCATAGGCTCAGGAGAAACTGCGCAGAAAGCATCACTAGCAAAAACTGGCGATGTCTACGAAAACACTGAAAAAAAAAAAAAAAAAATATGTGTCGATCCCAACAGTCCTAGTTCTTCATTTGAACAATGGCTTATCAGACACACTTACTTATATGTTTTATAAAAAGTAAAATAACCAAGTCGACGAAGCTTTCAGAAATTTGCTCAGATATTAATTTCTGAAAATATCTTAAAGTTGAACGTACGGATAAAATCACAAATAAGAGTGATGTAGCCACTCCCAAAATCTCAAAAAGGTTAAAAGTTTAATCAAAAATTGCTCGAAAGGATACAGTATTTGAACAGTGTTTTATTTGTCGTGGCATAAACAAAAAAAAAAATTTTCTTAGAAGTTGGCTTACGATAAACTCCTGATAGCTTGATCAGACTTACAAAATTATTTTCCAAGACCGTACAAAAACAGATAAATATTCTAATTGGGGATTAATTTACACCTGAGAGTTGAATATACCATTCAAAACTCTTTCTGTATTCAATAACTGCTTATTACTTACAACTAATTTTATAAAATTAATTTTAGGCAAATTAATTATAAAACATTTTCATAGCAACAGGAAAACGTTCCAGATACCTAAAACTTTTGTTTTTGGGATATATATCACAACAGCTACAGGTTGTGGAATTATTGCTACTCGTATTAGTAGAATTAATAAATATATGGACTAAACGATTAACAGTCTAAATTAACAGTCAAGCAACTCAGCCTGCAGCGTCACAATTATTTAATATCAAACTATATCTTAAGTATTGGAATTTCTATTAGAACAGAGAAATCTGTGGGGCAGGTGGATATAGTCGGGATTTTATCTTTTAATCTAAAATGCAAGCGATGATAAATATTGCATGTCTAGAGCATAAATGCTTGTTCATTAGTAGACTAGCAAAACAGCAAACTCAAAAAATTGTTCTTCGATCTGTCTCCCACAAAAAACTCATCTCAAAAAAGATGTAAATTTCACAAGCTTGCAAAAAGAAAAAAAGGTAATGTCTGACATTATTTTTTTGAAAATTCGTTGAAAAATTTGAATTTTACATGTGCTGCTTGATGAGAAGATAATCACTTGAGACTATAGGAACCACTTTTTTAGACTCTGCACTTGCGCGTGAACAGTTTTTGCGAGGCAAATATTCCTGAGAACCCTAGCTGTTGAATGTTTAAAAGAAAAGGTCAAAAAACAAAACCATGGAAAAACCCTAGGTAAAAAATAAGCTGAATAGTTACATATCAGATTCTAATTTTACTTTTTTGTAGCCTAGCACCATAAAGGCCGGAAAAAAAACGTGAAAACCAAGGCTGTGCTTCTATAATATGAATGCCCCAAAGTTCTGCTTTTCCATATATTATTCTTAACTAAATATTTGAAAAAAATTAGGATGAAAAGCGTCTGATAGAGGTAGCAAGGGAATTTTTTTTCTAGCTAACCTGTCCTGGTTTACAGTCAGTGTCCTTATTTCTTAGTATAGCATTAATTTCGGCCTTTTCTTCATCCGTTGGTGACATGAAATCAACTGTAGAGTCATCTCGACCTGCCAAAAGGAAAAAAAAAATCAAATCAAATCAAATACACAGATATGGCAACGTTAAAACTTAAAAACGACTAAAAATTATCTAACGACTAAAAATAGGAGCTACCACTCTTTCAACCCTATGCTCTCTGTGCTAAAGTGCAACGAATACATGAAGTTCAAATTGAAGTGGGTTTTTTTTTAACCTATTGCCTTTCAAAACCGTTGCACTTCATTTTTTTTGTCCAGAGTAGCCAAAAGTTGAATAAACAAGCCATTTTCTTCTGGCTTTTTCGTGGAAAAAAAAACTTTTATCATACTGCTTTTGTGTTATAGAAGTTGGTTTTTAAGCACTGGGGAAATATAAAAAGTATTATTGCAAAGACCATCAAGTGAAGGTGCAGCAGCCCTTAATTTCTTCCCATTTCAAGTTTAAATATTGGTCTTTATTTTATTTGGAAAAACTAGTGTTTTAGTAGTACATTAATGAACTTGTTTTTTAGTCTCATATTTGTTTTCTGCATAATAGGCAGATTTACCTAAAATAAGAGAATTCCTCTCCCGGTCCAATTTTTGTAAGGTAGGTAGATAGATTTTTATTTAAAACCTTTACATCACGTACATATCAATTAGTCACAAAAAGGCCGTTCTGGCCTGTACATAAAGCTAACTTATTTATGAAGAACGATCTTTCGAGGAACGGACTTACTTAAGAGTAGTTGTTTTTCAAGATAAGTCAAATATTTCAGATTGAAAGAGAGGCTGCGATTTGAATCCCACCGCCCGCACTTTTTGCAATCAATTGTAAATTTCTATTGCAATCCTTTGATATTTTAAACTAGCTTTTCTGCCATAAACTACCATTTTTGCAATGAGAGGAAATTTATCATTTAGTCACCCATACAGCATGCTTGGTTCAAGTATAAATATATTACTCCAGAGAAATAGAGGTTGACGATTAAGTCCTCGTTATATGTTTTTGTGAATCACCTTCCATGTGAAACTGGCAAGTACGGCCCAGAAATATAATTTTAATTCATTAGGTGCCTACTCCCGCAAAAATGTCAACAAACTTTTGCCCAAATAAATGGTGCACAAAGTTACAATACTACATAACCATTAAGTTTACTTGGTAAGTGATATATAATAACGGTTAGTTTTTTATGGTTTACCTATGTGCTTAGGAAAGAATACACCACCGAGCACCAATGTGGCCTCTTAAAATTGGAAGGGTATTTAAATAGCTTTTTGTTAGCTATACACTGAAAGGTCAGCCTAAAATTAATCAGAATAACGGAAATAATATAATAATAGCAAAAGTACTGTAATAAAAAGATATTAGAAGAATAATAGAGATAAACTAGAAATATTCCCAACTTCGTGGCTTTAAAATGGCTTTTCCGTGAATTTCAAGCTTATAGTACCACACAGAGCACAGGATGATCAAGAAACTAAGTTGAGATGCAGCCATACAGGATAACCTTAGCTTTCCAAATTTTTATTAAATTATCAGAAGATAAAAATTTATTATACTGCTTGAATTTTATTTAAAATGCATCATTCTTTCAAATGTCAATTTGACCAGTGTAACCATTTTTAAGATTTTGTAACTAAACTATTTTTTGTTAATGAATACACAATGATGGAATAAATTAAAAAGCTTTTAATTAAAATAAACGTTATTAGAGCAGTTGTTGTAGGAGTAGCATTCATCCCATGCAGAAAAGATTTAACGAAAGCATTGTGAGAAAGGACATGTCATATTGGCTTTATTTCAAAATTTGAACTTCACACGAACACGATTCTCTGTTCAGTTTACAAAGAATTCACGCCATCCCCTTCAAATCCACCAGTCCTATATTTAATACGATATTTAGTTCAATTGATATTCTTCTATATGTTTAATCAATTTGTTTTAAGCTTTACTGAGAGACCCTAGATGGCACTGATAACTTCACTCTGGGATCAGCGGGATTTTCCAATCTTAATTGCTTTTCATGATAGAAAACAGCTTACTTTTAAAATTCCGGGCTGATACATTTGGTGAGGGCTTTGCTAGCACATCCCATACCCTTGTATTGTCTCTTGCTCCACCATAAGGATCTCCAGGAGGAGGCGGCTTGCGTCTCAAAGGCTGCGGAAGTATTCCTCCAAAACTGTCGAATAACAATGGACCTTGAAAAAAAAACGTTGTATAAAACCAAGAAGAAATGCTCAAACAGAACCTGCTACTGAGCAAAACTGGAGTTTCAGTTCCCGAGTGCAAAATGCATAAAACCTAGAATTTAAATTGAGGAGAGAAGTGTAAGTAGTTGGATATAACTAATCACAACTCATTCAGTCCCATTGGTTCAACTACAGGTGTAGGCTATCATCAGCCCCCCCCCCGCCCCCCAGCAAAAAAATTCAATGGCTATATAGCACGAACGAGCATTTTTAGTCATATGAAGGAGGATGAAACCCCTCTCAAATTTTCGGTTGTTACATCCGTTCAATGACATTATGAGTACTTATCCGAGTTCTGACCCCCTTTCAAGCAACTAAAAGAATTATGAACAGCAATTTTATGCAATGACAATAAATCTGCAACAAACTGTTTACATGATAAGGCTATCACCAAGATCCCCGTTTCTTTTGTCCATTTTCGCTTCAAAACGCTTCATCTTCCTCAACTTAATTCAGAAAGGGACAGAGTTTTATTAATGTAACATATCCTTTATGTTGTTAATAAACAGGTCTGGCTGAAATAATTCCTAATTTCATTCATCAATGAAAAAAGTGTTTTGAAGATAATTCCTTCTCGGGGTCTGGGGATTTACGAATGATAAATTTAGTTATAATTTTGGATTGATTTATCCTCGCACTGAGATGGCCTCTGCTTTTTTCTCTCTGCTCTTTCTTATAACTGGCCATAGTTGAAATTTTTATTGTTGTAAATATTTGTATAAATAAAGATGTACATTACCTTAATTCAAAAAAGTAGATTTTCAAAGGTGACTTATGTGCCTGCGAATCCATATATCTTTATCATCTGCTCAGTTTATACATTGATTTTTTCTTAGAACTTATCCCTTATCTATGCTAGACCTAATCCACTGGTTAGTCTGCTCGAGTAACAATTGCGTAAAGAATGAACCAAAAACATGTATTTTACGGTATAAGCACAAAAAGTCCTACTGAAGCTCTTGTCTTCAATGCGTTAAATTCATATGATGAATTTCAACAAGACTTGTAAAATTAAATATTTAACTTCAATGTAATCAATTCAAAATAAGTGACTTTTTTGTGGGACTAATACAGTAAATAAATCTTTGAAGCCTCAAAACATTCAAATAAGCTATACCTCCATGATGAGAGGGGCCTGGAGGCCCCACTTGAGTAGGTGCCTCAAAATCCTTCGGTGGGCCAGGACGGGCTGGCGGCAAAGGAGCCTCAAAACTTTGCAGCTGGTGATCCTGAGGCACATAAGTTTTCTTGGATTTATCGTCGAGGATTTTTTCGAGTTCTTCTAACTGGTGGCAAGTTTGAATAAGCGTGTTTCTTTCCTCCTAAAATAGAAAAAATTTATAAACAACTTTCATGACTCTTTATTAGTTTATTCTTTATCATCTCTTAATAATTTCTGAGATAAGTTAGTACTATCGAAGTTACTAATGTGAATTAACAATACTCACCTAATTCAGAGAACGTACTTAGCCGAAAGCTGTTTCGTGTCAGTAAATTATAACGTTTCGTTTCAATAATACATAAAAATATTCAAGTATAATCATCTTCAGTGTCAAACCTTGTATCTATTTTTACAATCCTTCAGGCAAGTTCTCCGTTGTTCAAAAAAACGTTGGAATTCGTCTTCCGTAAGCTCCTTCATGACGAGCTCCTTCTAACATGTCGTAATGGTTCTCTAAATTCTAGTTCGGCCTTGGAGAAGCGGTAAAAATCTAACGATTAACAATCAGATGAGTAAGACAAATTGTCCCTATTGTTTGTCATGCTTTTCTAGAAACGTCTTGAAAGATAATGCAGTGTGAGCTTGTACTATGTCCTGGGAAGAAAAATATTTTCTCTTCACACCCTCACGGTACTAATTATTGCTAATATCTTGACCTTCTGGAAAAAGGTTAAACCACAACATACATCGCCAACAAAGAAAACAATTATCACCACTTTGAGTTTTGATTTGCTAATTCTAGTGCTTTTAGCTTTTGGCAAAGTTTGAATCGTAATTTCAGGATTATAAATGGAAACCCAAGATCCACCAATTTTTTTTTATTCTTACCAAAAGTCTAGACTAGATTCAAAGAATGATTGAAACGCTATTACAAATAATGGTTACAGCAGTAGCTGCAACCTAGTAAAGAGCGAACCACAAACCGTTGTAACCAAAACCTGAAAAACGCATTAAAAAAATACTGCCTTATGAGAAAAAATTATCGTCAGACACTGATTTAGAAATAGTAACTATGTTTTCGGGAAATCTTATAAATAAAAGTTTATAAAGAAAACAATGATTTTGAAAAAGATTCTGAAACTCCTCAAAAACGACGTTAGATCACAATAAAAATTGCAATCAGTGTTGAGCAGGCGGCACCTACAAAATATAAGGATCGGGGCTGTTTAGCCTCCAGCCTCTCTCTGAGATATCCTCAATATACTTTGAAAGTTTCAACATACTACCCTCAATCGTTCCTTAGATGTTACTGATATTCTCTTTTCACAACAAGCAAGCACATAATGTGTTCTATTTCTGGTCGGTATCCTTCTCAGAATTTTCTTATAGTTACCCTTTAATACTTTAAGTTTTTTTTGGAACCAGGGATAAACATACCCTTTCCAAAAAAGTCTAGTTTGTTAGAAGTGGACCACTTGCACAACTTACAGCCCGGAGCTTAGGGGGCTGTCAACTCTGGAGGAATAGTTATTTGACCTTTGGACTATTTGAATGTGAAATGGCGATCTAAAAAAAATTATCAGATGCATTTTGCAAAAAAAGTGTGGTTGGGTTGGGGTGCTGGTTGCCTTCCGATCGCAATTTAGTCTCAAAAGGAACAATAGGACTGTTGATTTTCAGCAGGGTGAGCCCCTTTAAAATTAATTCAAACACCCCTTCAATTAAAACCTTAAATGTTAAAAATGTACAGTTTGTATAACTTAAAGCCCTTGCTCTGGGGGCTATGGGGGTTCTGTTAACTCCGGAGGCGTAGTTAACCTTTGGACTATCTGAAACAAAATGCATATCTCAACATTTTGATCGGACGTATTTGGAAAACAGACGTGGTAGGGCTGGTTGCACTCCGATCCGTTTTGACTCTTAAAAAGGCCACTAGAACTTTTAGTTTCTGATTGAATGAGTCCACTCTAAAGTTTGCCCTACTACCCTTTCCAAATGAAGTGCCTCTGTGAAAAAAAGTAATACATTGAAGCCTTATGGCCCTTAACTATAGTCAACGCTAGAGTGTTGCCTACTCATTTACTTGGTTGCAGCTACGCTGTAGCCATGATGTTATTTGTCTATCCACAGACCATGGATTCGTTTGCCTGACATATTGTGTTCCTTTTTTCTGTCGAAAATATGAAGACTTCCTTATTAGTGTAGCAAATGGTCATTAAACTTAATACACACCAAGATACCACTACTGAAATCTATATATTGTTAAAGGAAGTATATAGGAATAAATATTTATGATATACCCTTTTTTGAGTGATTCAAGACTTTCAAAGATAACCAAGATGATCATATAGATGACATACACATGGGAGGGTCTTTCCAAATCCAAAACAGGTAAGGATATTTAAAATCGGTAATCTGTCCCGATCCAGCCGTCACTAACCGCTGTTAAGATTACTTACAGTAAGAGAAAGCGTTTGCAAAGGTAATTCGGAGATTCCCACGATGAAACAAACAGCAGCTCTTGAAGACAAATAAAACAAAAGAAGTTTTTTTGAGGGAATTAAAGAGTGAAGTTGAAACTTAAAACGAACAAATATTATTGCTTTATGGTCTATCTAACATATAATCGATAAAACTAGTGTCAATAAACCAACTGATAATATTGCTCTATGTTTGTAAGATTATAAAACAAGAGCTAAGAGCTCATATGGCACTTGTGACGAGGCCAGAAGAGCTACGAACCAAGAGCTCATATGCTATGAGCTCTAACAAAATTCTTAGAATCAAGAGATTAATTTAAAATGAAAATCAGAGTCTTAATGCCGGTCGGGAATTAAAATAAGAGCTCTGAGTCACAATGTCCTTCTAAATATCAAAATTCATTAAGATCCGATCACCCACTCGTAAGTCAAAAATACCTCATTTTTTCTAATTTTTCCTCTCCTTTTAGCCCCCCAGATGGTCGAATATTGGAAAACGACTTTATCAAGTCAATTTGTGCAGCTCCCTGACACGCCTACCAATTTTCATTGTCCTAGCATGTCCAGTAGCACCAAACTCGCCAAATCAATGAACCCCTCCCCCCAACTCCCCCGAAGAGAGCGAATCCAGTACGGTTGCGTCAATCACGTATCTATGACATTTCCTTATTCTATCCACCAAACTTCATCCCGATTCCTCCACTCTAAGCGTTTTCCATAGATTTCCGATTTCCCCTCCAACTCCTCCAATGTAAACAGATCTCGTCGGGATTTGAAATAAGAGCTCTGAGACATGAATTCCGTAAATTTCATTAAGATCCGGTCACTCGTTCCTAAGTTAAAAATACCTCA
Organism: Artemia franciscana; assembly: GCF_032884065.1. Lineage (NCBI taxonomy): Eukaryota > Metazoa > Arthropoda > Branchiopoda > Anostraca > Artemiidae > Artemia > Artemia franciscana. The sequence goes on from NW_027064316.1 coordinate 18,224, forward strand.
CTTTTTCTAATTTTTCCAAATTAACACCTCCCAGCTCCTCCATAGAGAGCGGATTCATTCCAATTATGTCAATCACGTATCTAGAACTTATGCTTATTCTTCCAATCAAGTTTCATCCCGATCTCTCCACTCTAAGTGTTTTCCAAGATTTTTGTTTCCCTCCTCCAGCCCCCTATGTCCCCGGATCCAATTCGAGTCGAAAATGGAGCATCTGAGACATAAGATCCTTCTATATATCAAGTTTCATTAAGATCTGGTCACCTATTCGTAAGAAAAAAATACCCCAATTTTTACATTTTCAAGAATTCCGGTTTCCCCCTCCAACTCCCCCCAGTGTCACAGGATCTGGTCGGGATTTAAAATAGGAGCTTTAAAGCACAAGATCCTTCTAAATATCAAATTTCATTAAGATCCACCCGTTCTTAAGTTACAAATACCTCATTTTTCCGATTTACCCCCCCCCCCCCAAACTCCACCAAAGAGAGTGGATCCGGTTCGGTTATGTCAGTCACGTAGCTTAGACTTGTTTTTATTCATTCCATCCAGTTTCATCCTGATCTCTCCGCTTTAAGCATTTTCTAAGATTTCCGCCCCCCTAAATTCCCCCTCCCTATGACGCTGGATCCGGTTGAGATTTAAAATAAGATATTTAAGATAAGAGAGCTACGAGGTCCTTCTAAATATGAAGTTTCATGAAGATGCGATCACTCTTTCGTAAGTTAAAAATACGTCATTTTTTCTAATTTTTCAGAATTACCCCCCCCCCCCAATTCCCCAAAATAAAGCGGATCATTCCAATTGTGTCAATCACGTATCTAAGACTTCTGATAATTTTTTCCACCAAGTTTCATCCCGATCCCTCCACTCTAAGCGTTTTCCATGATTTTAGGTTCCCCCCAAACTCCCCTCATTGTCACCAGATCCGGTCAGGATTTAAAATAAGAGCTTTGAGACACAATATCCTTCTAAATATCAAATTTCATTGAGATCCGATTACCCGTTCGTAAGTTAAAATACCTCATTTTTTCTAATTTTTCAGAATTATCCCTACCCCCCCCCAACTACCCCGAGGAGAACGGATCCGTTCCAGTTATGTCAATCATGTATCTAAGACTTGTGCTTATTTTGCCCACCAAGTTTCATCCCGGTCCCTCCACTCTAAGTATTTTCCAAGATTTTCTCCCTCCCAACCCCTCCGCCCCAATGTCACCAGATCCGGTAGGGATTTAAAATAAGAGCTCTGAAACACGATATCCTTACAAATAGACAATTGCATTAACATCTGATCAACCGTTCGTAAGTTAAAAATACTTCATTTTTCTAAATTTTTTTCGAATTAACTGGCCCCACATTCCCTCCCCCCCAGATGGTCAAATCGGAAAAAAACTGTTTCTAATGTAATTTGGTCCGGTCCCTGATACACCTGCCAAATTTCATTGTCCTAGCTTACCTGGAAGTGCCTAAAGTGGCAAAACCAGGACCGACAGACAGACAGACCGACAGAATTTGCGATTGCTATATGTCACTTGGTTAATACCAAGTGCCATAGAAACTAGCACTTTACTGAAAACACCCAAAGGCCAGAATAAAAAGCAAGATTATTGATTTAGCAGTCAAAAATGAATAGGTAGCCTGACAACAACAAATTAATTCTAGACTTTTCATTGTCTTACACCAACTGTGATATTAGTAACATTCAACATACAGCTTAAAAAAAATCTTAAAACTTAAGCATAAAAATAAATATCATTTTAATAGCAGAAAAGTCACTGAAAAGCACACAAACAATGGATTAATTTATCAGTAACATTTCGGTCTCACCAGAAATCACACCAATAGTGAGTGAAAACTAGTTTAAAGTTGTAAAAAATATGCTTTAGTATTACTTGAAATGAAGAACAAATAAACAACAATATAAACTTCGAAAATCTGATATTTCTCTCTATACAACGGAAAATTTTAAGTTATGTCACGAATTCTGAAGCTAGTCTATAGCCGTAATACTATCATTGTTGTACAAAAATTCTTATATTGTTCTGTGTTTTCATTAAACAACTAATTTTGTACAATCAGACAAACATAGGGAAATATTATCAGAAGGTTTATCTGCAATAGTTTTACCGATATATGTTACATAGACGGTGAAGAAATAGTTTTTGTTTGTTAGTAGTGGGGTCCTAATCACTCCTGTTAGAAGATCATTAGCATGTACCCTAAACCTAATTGCATATACAAAAAACCCCCTGAGATTCTAAAGAAACTAGATCCGATGACCTTCTTAAATGAACATAGTACGAGAGATACATCATTACCATAATCCAGCCATTATCTCATTTACATATGCATGTCTGGGTATGATTAACCAGATTAAGCAAACCGTTTCATTTGATTTCAAATTTGATTAATAGAATTTATGGTATAGTATTGAACTTCACTTGACGGCAACTATACCAGCTCCCCACCCCACGAAATCTTTTTTCACAAAATGCATCTGATAAAATTTTGAGATATCTCATTCGCTCAAAAGAGTCCAAGGTTAAATAACTATGACTCCAGGGTTGATAGCCCCCAATCCCCTGGCGGTATGGGCTGTAAGTTGTGCAAGTGGTCCATTGTTATTACATAAGACCATTTATTGGAAAAAAAGAGAAGGTTTATCCCTTAGTCTCCTAAAAAGACAGGGTATTAAGATACAACTCTACGGAAATGCTGAGAAAGATACCGAACAAAAATTAAGAACAGTATATGTTTTCTGGTTGCGAAAAGGGAATACCAGCAACATATATGGAACGCTTGATGAAACCTTTTAGTAAGATAAAACCTTTGTGGAGATGTTAAAGAAAGACTAGAGGTCAGCAAGCCCCCTCCTTGCAAGTTTTGGATACGCCTCGTTCAACACTGATTGAAATATTAAAATTATTATTTTGTTCAAAGTATTACCACGCCCCCCAGAATACCAAAGTATTACCATGCCCCCCAGAACTCCCAAACGAAGATTGTGAATTATGCAATTTACCAATTGTTTAAACGCAGGATTTTTCATTAGAAAAAAAAATAAATTTTTAACTTTGTGTGTAATCAAAAAAGCAATGGGTATTAAGTTGAAAATTTCAAGACATACTGAGGGGGATGTTGAAAAGCAGTTGGAGGGCTTCCAACTTTTTCTCATACCCTCTTTAGTTGTACCTTCTACGAAAAGCTTAGATCAAAATTCTGAATTAGCCATCTTGTTCAAAATAGTCTGAAGGTCAAATAACTATGCCTCTTGTGGTCGTCATTGTCTTATAAAACGCCGCTCTCAACAAAAATAATTCCAAATCGTAATGAAGTGTTCTTAGAAAATCCAAAATACATCTACTATTGCAAAAGCCTCTTGCAAGAGTCCTATGATAAAACAAAGACTATTGGGATAAAAAAGAAATTCGTACGGGGACTTGATGTACTCAATATAATTGAGCCAAACTCTTAGTTGATTAGTGATGATTTAGGTGAATGAATATTAGAATGATCTTAGGAATTGCTACAATTATTAAATGTCCAATCTCATCATTAATAGATTTTCGTAGCCCTTATATTCCAAAATCTCTCACATCAGACCAAATGCTAGAGGACACTGATATTCCCTGGAGAAACAAAATTTCTACTCTTGGCATAAAATCAGGCTACCAATAAACCCTTTGGTTATTTTGCATTAGATCTCAATCAGAAAACACCCGAGGATTTATGTGTAGTCACTGATATTTTTGATAACGAATTTACCAGATATTTTCCAGTACCTTACCTTAGACCTTAGATCCTCCTGTGCCGCCAGAGGCACCCAGGGCATCCACGAAGAGCCGCCAGTCATCCCGCATGTGCGCCGCTGCCCAAACATCTTCCCACTGGGGCTGGATCGTCGTGTGGATGTTCGACAAATCCCGTTGGTAGGTGCGACGCAGCGTGTTCTTGGGTCGACCTCTCCTGCGAGTTCCCTGGGGTTGCCACTCTAGGATCTGCCTAGGGATCCTGTCTTCCTTCATACGGATCACGTGCCCAAGGTATCGCCATCTACGTTGCCGGATGACGTCTGTGACCCTGGGCTGGCCTGAGATAGAGCGGACTATCTGGTTTGTGACGTGTTCCCTCCAGTCGATGTTCAGGATCCTCCGAAGGCAGTTGTTTTCGAAGGCTAGGATCCGTCTTTCTTGTTGCTGATTCAACTTCCAGCACTCACTGCTGTAGAGAAGTGCAGAAAGGACGTTGCTGTTAAATAGCCTCAATTTCAGCTTCAGGGAATACTTTTTCGATCGCCATACTGGCTTTAGTCGGTTAAAAGCTCCACTGGCTTGCCCAATCCTCTGCTGCACTTCTCACTCACTTGATCCTGAATTCTCCACAGTATTGCCGACACTGAAGAAACTACATGAAAATAGACATTTTTTCTCCGTCCTAGGAAATTCAAAACCGCGGTTTAGGAAGACCCTCCTCAAACATGGTGTTGACAATGAATTCATTAATCTCATATAAGAGCTTTGTTTAAATCTAACTGAGGTCAATGTTCAACTGCTAGAAGTAGTTAAGCAAAAGACAAAGTAACATCGTTCACTCGTATATTCCCTAGCAGTAGCAGTAAAAATGGGAAACGATTTTGAAAGAAAACGTGTTCTTCAAGTGGGTGGTAGATTCTTTATACTTTCACTGCAAATAATTACAGGACTTGTGAACAGTTTTTTCCAGAAAAATGGCCAACCCTACAAATTGCCACCTAAAGAACTCGTTCTTTCGTCAAAGTAGCGCTTTGAGGACAATCTCAATAAATTTACTAAAAATTATACAATTGCCAAGAATATGAAATTAATCTTGTTTCAAAATACACTTGAACGAGTGAAGAGACATAAACCCTATCGTGAGAAACCATTCAATGTAAATGTCATTGATCATAAAATGGAAATTACTTAAAATTCTGAATGTTAAACACCACCACCAAAAGAAGAAATTCATCGTTGTCCTAAGTTCTTACAGGCGTTGCAGACCTAATGCCTCAATCACTACCAGGAACGATGTAAAAGACTCTGGACTTATCTTGCCGAAAGTGAACTTGTTCAAATTGATGGGACTCGGAGTCAAGTTATAATCCACGGCAAGACCTACAATCTACTTGGTTTGATATCCGATTTAATAAAAAATTATAGAAGAATTAAATAATTTGACAGTCATTTGTATAAATTTTTAAACTTATGAAACCTCCGGAAAAGTTTTATTGGCAATAAGCATATTTTAAAATGATTAATGGAATATTGTCAAATATAAAAAGATGATTTTAAATTATTTTTGGATCGTTCTAGCAAACCAAGTGGTGATGATGATTTGACGAGAGTGGGGTGACCCAAGAGAAGGTATCTCAATATCATTGCATCATCTTCACACGTGAGCATGCAAAAGGGCAGTGGACACTTCACTACGTTTTTATGTTCAAAATAGTTGAACTTTTGAAACATATTTATGGAAATATTGGTGAAGTTGGAAGTTTAAGTTCACCCACCACTCTTCCTCAAGTCACTGGACTTAACAGGAAGCTAGCTAAGGTTGCAAAAATCTACTTCTGATTAGACTGGACATTTAAATATTGCAGCATCTCCGAAGACGATTCTATTCTGGATTCAGTTAAATCATCAGGAATCAACTAAGAGTTTGGTTCAATTATATTAAATAATTAACAGAATGAACCAAGTTGCACCCTAAATCACAATTAAAGAGTCCGCAGTAGTTAGTTTCGAAAAAGTAAAGCCTTTTTCCCATTGCAAATAGTACAAGCAGATATTTTGACTCTAGATCGGATTAAACGGCGACACAATGGGACAAATAAGTACATTCTACATGCAAACAGTGAATTTACTCGTTATGCATATGCCATTCAATTGCAATCAAATAGAGGCGATGAAGTTGGTAAGGCTCTTGAATCCATAATTGAACAAGATTATTATAAGAAAATTCGAACGGATCGGGGTAGTGAATTTGTTATATCCACAAATAAAGAAGGTCTTACTGAAATATAACACAAAGTTCATCACAATAATAGTCCAATAAATCCAGCATTGGCTAAACGATTGCTAAGAACTATTCGGCTTTTAATTTCAAGATATTATATATTGAAAAATACTGCTACTATTAGTCATGATTTGGATAAAATAATGTTGATTTATAATTAACATCCTCATTGATCCCTTTCCGAGTTTGACCCTCTATAAGCTCATCGAGGAGATGGTAATGCACGTGACATTTTTCTGTAACAATATTCCAACGATTGAAAAGAAGTGAAAAGATGAAATATATACTAATGTTTTTGAAAAGGGGAACTACTTATGGTCCACTTAACTATTTAAAGTGTCGAAATTCTTATCCACTAAAACCATAATGTATCATATAAATGACATGAAAGACGATGAGATTATTTGTGGTTTTTATGATTATGACTTCCAAAAAGACAAAAACAATGGAATACATCAAATTGAAGAGTCATACTCACAGGGGAAAGAAACAGTTGCTTGCTCTTTGGCTAGGATAGAACACTGATTTGGTTCTTGAATAGCCGCTGAAGACGTAGATAATACCCAATTCTATTTATATGTAACATTTATATTCAACATCTCCGATCCCCTTTATGATGATCCGAATAAAACAAGTAACTTTTGGACTAAACTTTCCCCCGCCATCAAATTAAATGAAGGAAAGTGTGAAGTTGCTCTTGTCGATTGTATACTCAAAAATGCATATAATATCCTGAGAAAATATCGTACATACAGCATAAAAGTTAAACCAATCGACCAAACAGTGTATCCAATTACAGAGGAATGAATAACATCACTTAACTTTGATTTTTACCTCTACGACACAAATGATTTGTATCATACAATCAATAGAAGAACCTCCGCTCGTAAAAATGATTCATTCAAGTTCAATTATTCAATATTACATTTCAAGATTTACATTAGCTCTCCCATTGACAATGAAAAAATTCATCTCAATAATAACCTGAGAGATATTCTTGGTTTTAAGCAGAATATGACAAATGACAAAATTGCTGCAATCAACAGTGGGGTGGATCGTGCTATTTATGAATAGTATTGACCCAATTTTTACTCGGACAGTTGTATATATTTATATGCATCTTTTTTGAGATATCGTGAGTTGGCAATAGCGAAGCCCCCCTTACGTGTTCTTGACTGAAAAACCACCCACGATCACATCTATCACTGCAATATAGAGAATCTTCATTGTGTTCCTGTAAACACTTCGTATTTGAAACTGCGCCAGTTAACATTAAGAAGTGAATTGGGTGATCCTTTAGCAATAACACAACGTTTGGTTGTGATTCCATGTCATTTTCGACACATTCAACGATATGGCTAATAGAAAAAATACATTTTTTGTCCTGATATTGATTGCTATGTTACTACTCTTAGACCACGCAATTGGGTCACAGAATTGACTATTACAAAGGTCGTTCGTCAATGTTGTGCTATAATGGGGGCAGTTGCTTTTCTAAGTTGTTTCGCTCTGCACAACCCCTGGCTGAAAAACAAATTACTCCGGTTGCCGCAGACTCTGCTTCTTCTACATTGCATGATTGGGGGGCTTGCCAACCTTCCGTGATATACCATCTCAACTCACGCCACTTTGCCAGACTATGACTAGCCTTTCTGTCACTTTCGAGCACCCGTCGTCATTTCTATGACACTTTCCGGATATTTTCTTGTTAGAATTAACGCATTCAATCCAATGGCTTATGTTACAGCATTCCAACCCCAAACACGATAACCCCATAACAATTCACGCCACTTTGGCAAACTAAAAAGAGCACACGACACCATATGGCACGCAACACCATCTGGCACATATGGCATTTATCACACATATGACATTTATCAAGAATTTTACTGTAATCCATTGTTAGGAATCAATTGTTTAAGCTGAATGAAAATAATTACATTAGTGTTTTTTCTCATGACTCCTAGCATTTGAGGGCAAGCATGGCACAATTTACCGCTCCTGATGACACCATTCTGGCGCAAATTATCACACCTAAGGGTTTTCAACATTTTCCCTTAAAAATAAATATAAGAACTAAAAATGACCATTGTTGTTATTTGAACATCGGAAATTTGCTATTTCACTACGAGATTGCGATGTTCAATGACAGTTCGAAGCTCATGACATACAATTGCTGACAAACAACACTCTCTAGCAAGCATTACCACAAATGAAATTTTTCGGGCATTCTCTTGCAAAAATATTCGTTTTTAAAAGAACTGATGGTTTAAACTTAATGAAAAGAATTCCACGTTAGCGTACCTTCTAATGACTCTTAGCATTTGAGGTCAGCGTGGCAGAACATACCATTCCCGATGACACTCTTTTGGTACACACATTTTCACACCTAAAGCTTTTTTTCAAACCTTTCTCCCTTAAAAATACATTTAAAAACTAAAAAATGACAATCGTTTTATTTGAACTTGTTGCGTGTTAATTTTGTTCGTTAAACTCGTTGAATGCTGATTTTTCTCTTCGTGAAACTTGCATATTGATTTTTCTTATTCTGAAACTGATTTTGCTCAAGGAACTTGTTGCACGCTGATTTTTGTTCTTGCAACTTGTTGCGTGCTGATTTTTATTCGTGAAAATTATTTTGAACAAGAAGCT